>NW_026652277.1:17241565-17323524 GCF_009828535.3 Hylobates moloch
TAAATAAATAAATAAATAAATAAATAAATAAATAAATAAATAAATAAGATGCACTTTTGCACATTTTAATCTCTCTGAGATTGAGATGTACCTTGCAATTACTCTCATTCATGCAGCAACCTCAACACAGTTATCACTGTGTGTGTATGAGCATCAAAACTGCCAAACTCTGCATCTGTGCCAGCCACTTGGAAGGCTATCCCAGAGTCAAGAGTGGAACACTCATTTAAGAAATGCTGCATCAACAACACCCTTGTTGGCACAGAGGGCAAGATCTTTTTCAAAACACAAATCTTGAGGATTTCTCGTCAAAACTCATTTAGAGGAATTTGACTACAAGCTGAAGTTTTAGTAATACCCTAACCAATTTGTTTTGCTTGTCTTTCTTTGAGCATCTGTATGCCTCATGTATGCAGAAGAGTGATATATAATTAATTTAACCTCAGCAAAAATAAGCCTATAAGAGTTTTTTTGTTTAAAATGTCCTTTAAAAAACTTTTAAGTGATAAGAAAGCGTAGGGAAGTTATATAAATATACATATATACATATATATGTGCACACACACACACACACATATATGTATATTCCTTTTTTGAGACAGGGTTTCACTCCCATCACCTAGGCTGGAGTGAACTGGTACAATCGCAGCCCACTGCAATCTCTGCCTCCTGGGCTCAGGCGATCCACTCACCTCAGCCTCCCAAGTAGCTGGGACCACAGGTGCACGTGCCACGTGCCCGGCTAATTTTTATATTTTTTGTAGAGACAGGTTTTTCCATGTTGCCCAGGCTGGTCTCAAACTCCATGGCTCAAGCAATCCTCCTGCCTCAGCCTTCCGAAGTGCTGGGATTTTCAGGCATGAGTCACTGCAGCTGGCCATAGGAAAGTAATATATTTTGAAAGTATATTTTCTTCCTTAGCATTATATAAACTAGTGGTGCATACAATCTATGGCATCTTAGATTTGGCTGCATGTAACACACTCCAAATAACAGTGGTTTCAATGAAATGGAAAGGTATTTGTCTCTCCCACAACTGTTCATGGGTGAGTGATCTGGGGTTGGTATAGTAAGTACTTGACAAAGTCACCTAGAGATTTGGGCTCCTTCAGTCATGTCACTTATCCATTTCTAGGTTGTTCCTCTAATCCATGTGGCTTGCCATCATACCTGTGCTCCTAGTGGTAAGAAAAACCAGGTGAAAAAAAGGAACATGCCCTCTGCCTTCAGCATACACCACAGAAGCTACACACATCACTTCCTTACATAACCCATGAGCCTAGGCACATAGACCCACCCAGCTAGCTGCAAGGGAGGCTGGGAAGTGTCTCTATTCCACCTTAGAGGTTGGGAAACATTTTCTATAAAAGGCCAGGGAGTAAATATTTTAAGCTTTGCAGGACACAGAACATTTCCGTTGAATATTCTTTTTGTTTGCTTGTTTCTAAACATCGCCTTACAAATGTAAAAACATTCTTAGCTTGTGGGCTATACAAAAATAGGAAACAAGCTGGGTTTGACCCACAGGACAGTTTGTCAATCCTTGTTCTAGACTGTCATGTGTACACATATAAAGTTAGAGTTCCATTCTTTTTTTTTGAGACGGAGTCTCACTCTGTCACCCAGGCTGGAGTGCAGTGGCATGATCTCAGGTTCAAGCTATTCTCCCGCCTCAGCCTCCCCAGTAGATGGGATTATAGGTGTGTACCACCACACCCAGCTAATTTTTGTACTTTTTAGTAGAGATGGGGTTTCACCATATTGGCCAGGCTAGTCTCGAACTCCTGACTTCAGGTGATCCACCTGCCACAGCCTCCCAGAGTGCTAAGATTACAGGCATGAGCCACCACACTTGGCCTTTAACAATTGTATTTAATGAGCACATATTAACTAGTTAAATATCAACATTTTAGAGAATAAAAAATGTATTAATAATTTAGACTATCCATTCACAAGCCTTTGTTCTTCAAATGAATGTGATTTATAGCATAGTGATACATTACAAATAAAATAACTGTTAAAAGTTCAAAGCTGGCCAGGCATAGTGACTCATGCCTATAATCCCAGCACTTTGTGAGGCCGAGGCAGGTAGATCACGAGGTCAGGTATTCGAGACCAACCTGGCCAACATAGTGAAACCCCATCTCTATTAAAAATACAAAAAATTAGCCGGGCGTGGTGGCAGGCATCTGTAGTCCCAGCTACTCGGGAGGCTGAGGTAGGAGAATCGCTTGAATCTGGTGGGTGGAGGTTGCAGTGAACCGAGATCACACCATTGCACTCCAGCCCAGACGACAGCGCGAGACTGCATCTCAAAAAAAAAGAAAAAAAATATGTTCAAAGCTGTCACCTCACACCAAATAGGTTGCTATCAAAAACAAACAAACTAGAAAATAATAAGTGTTGGCAAGGATGTGGAGAAATTGGAACCCTTATGCTCTGTTGGTGATGTTAAATGGTGCGGTCGCTATGGAAAACATAGCATGGCAGTTTCTCAAAAAATTAAACGTAGAAATTACTATACGATCCAGCAATTTCACTTCTGGGTATACCCAGAAGAATCGAAAGCAGAGTCCTGAAGAGATATTTGTACACTCATATTCATAGCAGTACTATCCCTAATAGCCAAAAAGTGGAAGAAACCAAGTGTCTATTAATGACTGAATGGGTAAACAAATGTACTGCACACATACAATGGAATATTATTCAACCTTAAAAAGGTGATATAGGCCAGGCACGGTGGCTCACGCCTGTAATCCCAACACTTTGGAAGGCAGAGGCGGGTGGATCACGAGGTCAGGAGATTGAGACCATGCTGGCTAACATGGTGAAACCTCGTCTCTACTAAAAAATACAAAAAATTAGCTGGGCATGGTGGCGGGCACTTGTAGTCCTAGCTACTTGGGAGGCTGAGGCAGGAGAATGGCATGAACCCCGGGGGGCAGAGCTTGCAGTGAGCTAACATCGTGCCACTGCACTCCAGCCTGGGTGACAAAGCGAGACTCTGTCTCAAAAAACAATAAACAAAACCAAAGGGTGATATATATGCTATATCCTTTTCAGGGTAATATAATATTCTGATATATGCTACAAATGGATGACCCTGAAGACATTATGCTAAGAAAAATAAGCCAGCCACAAAAGGACCAGCACTGTATGATTCTACTTATATGAAGTTCCTAGAGTGGTTAAACTCATAGAGACAAAGTACAATGGTGGTTTCCAGAAGTTGGGGAAGGGAACAGGGAGTTAATGTTTATTGGGTACAGAGTCACAGTTTTGCGAGATGAAAAAGATCTGGAGGTGGATGATGGTGATGGTTGCACAACAATGAGAATGTGCTTAATGCCACTGAACTGTACGCTTGAAAAAACATTAAGGTCTCCAGCTTCATCCACATTCTCAGTGAACTAGCACAAGAACAGAAAACCAAACACCACATGTTCTCACTCATAAGTGGGAGCTGAACAATTAGAACACATGGACACAGGGAGGGGAACATCACACACCGGGGCCTGTCTTGGGGTGGGGGGCTAGGGGAGGGATAGCATTAGGAGAAATACCTAATGTAGATGACGGGTTGATAGGTGCAGCAAACCACCACGGCACGTGTATATCTGTGTAATAAAACTGTAGGTTCTGCGCATGTACTCCAGAACTTAAAGTATAATAAAATTTAAAAAAGAAAAAAAAAACATCGGCCAGGCGCAGTGGCTCATGCCTATAATCTCAGCAGTTTGGGAGGCCGAGGTGGGTGGATCACCTGAGGTCGGGAGTTCGGGACCAGCCTGACCAACATGGAGAAACCCCGTCTCTACTAAAAATACAAAATTAGCTGGGCGTGGTGGCAGATGCCTGTAATCCCAGCTACTTGGGAGGCTGAGGCAGGATAATTGCTTGAACCCGGGAGGCAAAGGTTGTGGTGAGCCAAGACCATTGGACTCCAGCCTGGGCAACAAGAGCCGAACTCCGTCTCAAAAAAAAAAAAAAAAAAATTAAGGTCATCAATTTTAGGTTATGTGTACTTAATCACAATTTAAAAAAAAATCCAGGGCCGGGCAAGGTGGCTCACGCCTGTAATCCTAGCACTTAGGGAGGCCAAGGCGGGCGGCTCACAAGGTCAGGAGTTCGAGACCATCCTGGTTAACACGGTGAAACCCCATCTCTACTAAAAATACAAAAAATTAACCAGGCATGGTGGCGGGTGCCTGTAGTCCCAGCCACTCGGGAGGCTGAGGCAGGAGAATAGCGTGAACCTGGGAGGCAGAGCTTGCAGTGAGCCGAGATCGCACCACTGCACTCCAGCCTGGGCGACAGAGCGAAACTTCATCTCAAAAAAAAAAAAAAAATTCAGACCTTAAAATCATTGTTTAATTCCTATATAACATTTTATTTTGCATTTATAACAGTTCAGTGCTAGATAAAGAAATGACTTTTTGTTGACTTTTGTTTTTCAATTATATGCAGGAATTAGTTGTAGTTTCTCATCATTGGTTTAAAGGCAAAGGCCTCAAAAATGAAGAAAAGAATGTCCTAATCAGTGGTTCTCCGCAGCAGGCCTACCCTGGGCTTTGTGGGGGAAATCAAGGTGGGGGAGTTTAAATTGTCACAGCAACAGGGAGGATTGCTGGCACTGGCGGGCAGGGATGAGGAATTTGAGAACTTCTGCAATTCAGGGAGAGTCCTGTCCAGCCAAGATTGTGCCTCTCTCTCAGGACTTGCATGGAGATGAAAACCTACTGATGACTCGCTGAGCTCAACTAGGATAAAGATGTTACCCAAAAAAGGGGTCTTGATCCAGACCCCAAGAGAGGGTTCTTTGATCTGGCACAGGAAGGAATTCAAGGCAAGTCGCAGAGCACAGTGAAAGAAGCGAGTTTATTAGAAACTTACAGAGAAAGGCATCCTCAGAAAGGAAGTAGAGGAAAGCCCTGGCTTTAAGTCTTTCTCACACAGGGATCTTTCCCAGGTAAACACTGAGCTGTGTCTACGTGCACGTGAAAAAGCATCAGGACAAATGTATTACTCTGTTGATTTAAAGAGAACTAGCCTTGGCTGGGCACGGTGGCTCACGCCTGTAATGCCAGCACTTTGGGAGGCGGAGGCAGGTGGATCACCTCAGGTCAGGAATTCAAGACCAGCCTGGCCAACATGGTGAAACGCCATCTCTACTAAAAATACAAAAATTAGCCAGGCGTGGTGGTGCACACCTGTAATCCCAGCTACTCAGGAGGCTGAGGCAGGAGAATTGCTTGAACCCGGGAGGCAGAGGTTGCAGTGAGCCAATATCACACCATCGCACTCCAGCCTGGGTGACAAGAGTGAAACTCTGTCTCAAAAAAGAAAAAGAAAATGAAAGCTAGCCTTGACAGTCTAGTGTGTGGGTACACCAAAGCATACCAATTATTACCTAGAAAGCATATATTCTTATGGGTTTTGGGAAGTCTGGATTTTCTGATGCTGTAGGAGTTTGTCCTTGCAGGGATTACCAAGCTGCTTTCTTAGCTGTAAGCATCTTGGAACTATGCGTTGCGCCTGGCCAGAAATGGGCCTTGCTAGTTTAAAGATGGAGGTCTTCTTAAAATGGTGTCACCCTGGATCTCCTTGGCTCCTGCTTCCCTAACATACCTATAAACCAAATTATTACTTTTTTTGCCCATTTTTATACATTGAATTTTCTAGGACTGCAGTGACCATATTTGAGGGACGTTTAAAATTTGTTCTGGAACTTTGCCAGGAGTGGTTCACCATTTGGGGATATCACAGGACTGATTGCAGCACCAGTGCAACATACTTGAATCTGGCGGTACCTGCAGCGGTCGCATTCATGGTGGGCCTACAGGGAGGGGCAGGCATCCGATGGCATTTTCTCTGTCAGTGTGGTCGCGTCCAAATATTTACATAGGAAAGGCTTCTTATTTCAGTTATTCTCTTATTATTTCTTTTGCCCTTTGGATCTAATGTAGAGAACCTATATTTAAACTGGGAGTCGTTTCAGATAGGATATGATCACTAATTGAAATCCTTGAAAAATTAGAAGATTACTTGGAAAGGTGAGTCCAAAGCCAGCTGAGGTTAGAGAAGGAACAGCTGGAGATGCTTCAGAAGCCGAGGGTCTTCTTTGACCAGCTATTTACTATGCCTTTTCCTCATTCCTGAATTCTTGCTGTTGATGAAGTTCTTCAGGGCTGAGAGGGGAAAAGGGGTCTCTTGAAGGCAGTTGTGGCTTTATAAGGTAATTGCAGTCAAGAGTATTGAGAGAGAAACAGAGAGAAAGAGTTAAGAGAAAAAGATTTATGTTAAAGAACTGGCTCATGAGATTGCGGGACTGGCAGGTCTGAAATCTGCAGGGCAGGCCGGCAGGGTGGAAGATTGATGTTGCAGCTGGAGTCCGAGGGCAGCCTGCAGGCAGAATTCCTCCCCTTTCCAGGACCTCAGTCTTTTTCTCTTAAGGCCTTCCAGTGATTGGATGAGTCCCATGCACATTGTAGAGGATAAGCTGCTTTACTCAAAGTGGACCGATTTAAATGTGAATCAGATCTAAAAACACAGCTCCACAGCAACATCTAGACTGGTGTTTGATGGAACATCTGGGTACCACAGCTTAACCAAGTTGACACAAAAATTAACCATCACAATAACCAAACAGAGCTTGGAGTAAAGATGTGAAGGTAGATGTGGGTCCCTGGAGGTGGGAACGCCTCTCCCTCTGAGCTGGAGACAGCAATCCTAGAAAGTGTCGGTGAGCAGAGGAAAGTGGCCTCTTCAAATTCGACTGGAGGCTGAGATTCAGCCAGGATTGGCATAGAGACCCTATTTCCAGTTTTCCTTGGAGCACGGCAGAGTGCCCCAAAGCCAGGTGTCCAGCTCCCCAATCTTCATCTCCTGGTGTTTTGATCAAGGTGTTGGGGATGGTTAGTGGCCAATCGCTCCCAGCAGGCACAGATTCCAGAGAAGGCACAGTCCTGTTCTTTGTTCCTGAGACACAGCCCTTGGATTTAGTGGAAGAGGATTAAACCCTAGTCTTGGGAGGTTGCAAACTCCCCTAGGAGGCACAAGGCAGCAAAGATGCTTGTGCGGAGGGTGAAAGCTCCCCAGGAGGGTCCCAGAGGACTCATACTCACCCCAGAGAAGAAACACAGGACAGGGAGAAAAGGTTAGATTTTGAATGGAAAAAAAAAAAAAAAAAAGAGACTGAGACCTTTTCAAAGGAGTCCCCAACACTGTGTTTTGTTTTTGTTTTTGTTTTTTTTTTTGAGATGGAGTCTCACTCTGTCGCCCAGGCTGGAGTGCAGTGGCACAATCTCTGCTCACTGCAACCTCTGCCTCCCAGGCTCAAGCAATTCTCCTGCCTCAGCCTCCCGAGTAGCTGGGACTACAGGCATGTGCCACCACACTTGGCTAATTTTTGTATTTTTAGTAGAGCCGGGGTTTCACCATATTGGCCAGGCTGGTCTCAAAACTCCTGACCTTGTGATCTGCCCACTTCGGCCTCCCAAAGTGCTGGGATTACAGGAATAAGCCACTGTGCCCGGCCAAGGAGTCAGGAACACTTTAACCATATCACATAACATGGTGTAAAAGGTCTTGCTATTGGTTTATTTCTTAGGAGAAAAGTAGAATGGAAGAGAAGAGAATTATTGAGCATTGACTGTCTACCAGTTGCCATGTTAAGCACTGTATGTTGTATTATTTCAATTCGATCTTTAATTCTACCCTGTTAGGTAAGTAGGATTATTAATCCAGCTTATGAAGAAATTAAGCTTAAATAATTTGGCCAAGGTCACAGAGCAAGTAAGTGGAGGGGCTCAAACTGAGATGCAGAACATCTCATTACGAAGTTTATGTTTCTGATGTGGTACCAGGCAAGTCCCAAAATCGGGGCTTAGCCTGGGAGGATTCTTGGCTTTGGCCAGGAAAAAAAGTTCAAGGATGAGCCAGTGGTGTTAGACAGCAACTTTCCTTGAAGCGGCAGTGTACAGGAAGAGCAGAGGGACCGCTCTTTGCAGAACAGGACTACCCCCCAGGCAGTGTGCCCAGAGTAGGAGCTCAAAGGTAGTTCTGCAGTCCTATTTTTACTCACTTTTAATTACATTCAAATTAAGTGGCAGCTTATGCAGAAATTTCTAGGAAAAGGGTGGTAACAGGCTGGGTGCTGTGGCTCACACCTGTAATCCCAGCACTTTGGGAGGCCGAGGTGGCTGGATTACCTTAGGTCAGGAGGTCGAGACCAGTCTGACCAATATGGTGAAACCCCGTCTCTACTAAAAATACAACAATTAGCCGGGCATAGTGGTGTGCACTGTGGTCCCAACTACTTGGGAGGCTGAGACAGGAGAATGCTTGAACCCAGGAGGTGGAGGTTGCAGTGAGCCAAGATCGCGCCACTGCCTTCCAGCCTCAGAGACAAAGCAAGACTCTGTCTTAAAAAAAAAAAAAAGGTAATTTCTGGGTCCTCAGGTCATTGCCATAGAAAGGGGTAACTTTCAGGTGTTGCCATGGCAATGGTAAACTGACATGGCCCACTGGTGGGTGTGTCTTACGGAAAGCTGCTTCCCCCTCCACCCTATTTTTGCTAGTCCTCAATTTGGTCCGGTGTCCAAGTCCTACCTCCTACCTCACTTCTAAGCCCTATCTTAGGCTTCTTTCCAGTAAAAGGAAGATGAGGCTTGTGGTGATCTGTCGTACACTGGTTTTCGTCCATGGTTACTGATTCATAACTCCCATAGCCCTTGGTGCAAGTCTCTTGTTATGAGGTTGGGTGTGTTAGGTCTCAGGCGCGAACCTCCAGAAACAGAATCTCTCTTCTGCCCCCTTTTCACCCGCCCAAGGCAAGACTCTAAGAGTCCCCTGCCCCTCCGACTGTGGGTCTTAAGACCCTCCCACGAGAAGGTCCCACCCAGTACCCTGGGGGAAGGAACACTGATGGCATTAAACATTCATAAAAACCCAAGAGGACAAGGTTCAGGGAATTTCTGGATAGCTAAACTTCTGGAGGTTCCTGGAGAATGGTGGGCCAGGGAGGGCGTGGAAGCTCCGCACCCCTTGCCCCGTATTTCACCCTAGGCATCTCTTCATCTGCATCCTTCACAGCAGCCTTTATGATAAATCAGTAAATGCTAGTGTTTCCCTGAATTCTGTGAGCCGCTCCAGCACAACTGAGTTGAAACAGGAGATCACGGGAACCCCAACTTGAAGCTGGTTGGTCAGAAGTTCTGGAGGCCCAGACCTGCAACTAGAGTGTGTGTTCGGGGGAGGGGGCAGTGTGGGGGACTGAGCCCTCAACTCATGGGATCTGACACTATCTCCAGGTGGATAGTGTCAGAACTGGATTAAAGGATGCCCAGGTGGTGTCTACTGCTTGGTATGTGGAGGGGAAAAAACATTCAGTCACAGAAATCTTCTTCTGTATTGATGATTGTTGTGGTGTGAGGGTGGAGGAAAAGCATAGTGAGGAGGAGTTTTCCCTAGATGAGGCCTTCCCAGGAGACTGCACACGGAGGGAAGGATCCTGTGCAGAATTCTGGGGAGGAGGGTAGGCTGGAGCAACAACAAAAGCAGTAGAGAGACTGAGAAGGGAAAAAGAAGAGACTGATAAAGGAGGGGAGTTTTAGTGGCTGCCGCAAGAGGAAAATCTGGGGAAGTGAGAGGTAGCTAAGTAGAATGTTTAGGAATTCTTCTGTGTGCGATGCTGAATGAAACTACTAAAAAGGAAACTTACAAGAAAAACCTATGTTATTCTCAAGACTTTTGGAGTCAGACCGCAGCTACCATTGCCTTTCTGTTCCTTCTTCCTTTTTATGAAATACAGGCCTGGGTCACATGGGGCCACAATGAGAGTTTCTTTCGTTTTGTTTCAGATTTTCTAAGATTTTGTTTTCCTCTTCTCAGTGTTTTTCAGACAAATCCCTTCCTTCCCACCGTGACTCGAATCTTCTTTATCTTACAACTGCATGTTACAAAGACTTAATTTGCTTCTCTCATCCTGAACGTGATCACCATAGTAATATCAAATGTTGGCTGGGCACAGTGGCACATGCCTGTATACCAAGCGCGTTGGGTGGCCGAGGCAGATGAATTGCTTGAGCCCAGGAGTTCAAACCAGCCTGGGCAACATGGCAAAACCCTATCCCTACGAAAAAATACAAAAATTAGCCGGGTATGGTGGTGTGTGCCTGTAGTCCCAGGTACTTGGGAGGCTAAGATGGGAGGATCGCTTGACCTCAGGAGGTGGAGGCTACGGTGAGTCGTGCCTGTGCCACTGCACTCCAGCCTGTACAACAGAGTGAAATTCTATCTCTAAATATATGTGTCTGTATGTATAATATATATAAATATGTATATATGTATACATGCGTGTAATATATAAATGTAAAAATATGTGTGTATGTACACATATACACATATATACACACATATATTTTGTATATACATATATAGTTTTATATATGTATATATAATTTAATATCTGCATGTAATTCTGTCTCAAAAATTCTCAATAGCCTCGTTTAAATTCTTCAGCCTAGATCCAGGACTCTTCAGAATTGAAACCTGTAAATTATTCAACAGTGTCTGCCAAGACTGTGGGGACAGATCTGCAGATCAGCTAACAACCTCTCTAACCCCATTCCCCTCTTCCCATTCCCCACCCTACAACTCACAAGACAGTCCCACCACCACACTCCTGCTCATACCATTTCAATCTGGAATTTCATCCCATTGCAATCCTATGCTTTTTTTTAGGACAAAAATCAAATGAAATGTTTTCTTAACTTTGTTTAGCCCATAATTAGCATGTTGTTCTCCAAATGATTATTTCACACACTTGTTCAGTAAACAGGGTATAATTGGCTGCAAGCTCAATAAGAAGAGGCAGTTGATACATGTAACAAAATAAAAAGTGAGTTACTCACTACTCTTGCACCCCTCAGTTATAAAATAGTGCAGGCATCTTGGTGAAGAATGACGTTATTACATTTCCCAAGCGGCATTTCAATGGGGGTCTGGTATATATATATATAAATATATTTAATATATTTAATTTATATATATATATTTAATCTATATATATAAATATATATAATATATAACTGATAATATATATAATATAGATAATATATAACATATATATTATCTATAATATATATATCAGTTCTGTCCCTCTAGAGAATCTATATATATTAAATCTATAAAACACAAAAATTGGCTGGGCACGGTGGCATGCGTTTGTAGTCCCAGCTACTCTGGAGGCTGAGGCAGGAGAATCGCTTGAACCTGGGAAGCAGAGATTTCAGTGAGCCAAGATGGTGCCACTGCACTCCAGCCTGGGTGACACAGCGAGACTCCATCTCAAAAAAAAAAAAAAAAAGATAAATTTCAACTTGAGTTTTGGAGAAGACAAATATTCAATATTGAATGCACAGCAACCTTTAAGAACCACGCTAAAAAGGCAAATCCTTTTTTCAAATAACAGCTTTTCCACTCTTTGAAGAAAGTTGAAATAGGAATGGCAAGTCCTTTCTACCTTTGTTCTTTTTACCATTCCTCAACTTGACTTATTGCCTTTACTGCAGAATTACAGAATAAATGCCAACTCATACTTACTGATTCAGAAATTCTGCAGCATGGGCCCCTGCAGTCTGTTTCAACAAGCTCTCTGGGTGATTCTGATACATGTGAAAGCGTGAGAACCACTGGTCTGGTTCTCTTTGCTTGATCATCTCTCCATGGTCTTTAAAACTATGATTTTTATCGTTCATCTGCTTGCTCTAATTGTTGCAGCAGAAACTATGACCTGCTGCTGCTTACTGAATCCTGTATAGAAGCAAAGGTTTTCTGTACTCGTTCTTAATTGTTAGCAAGGTATAAATGCAATGTTGCTATTTGATAGCAAATATTATCTCCCTTTATTATGACACCAACTTTTTTTAAGGAAACTTTATTGTCAGCCATGTGGTTTGGGTGACATAAATTCCATCTCTAGCCTCAGAAATGGACCCTGATTCGCACAACCAAATTATTTCATGCACTCGTCCACGGTAATTGGCTCAAGAGCAGTTACACAAACTTACTGAATCCTGTGATGTTCGAGGGTTTCTGAAGAGAGTCGTTTTCCCCACTTCCACTGGTTTTAATGGAGGAAGGACATGTTTGAAATTGGACTTCTTTTAACTAAACTGAGGAGCCTGAAACCATCACTGGTCACTTTATTAAGGCCTGAAAACACAGCCCACCCTGCAGTAGACCAGAGAGGTGGGATGCAGATGACATTATTTGAGCAGTGAAGCAAGCCATTCCTGAACCCCACTCTACCTATGGAAATTTCATGTGCAAGAAGAGTGACCAGCCGGGCGCTGTAGTAGAGATGGGGTTTCACCATGTTGGCCAGGCTGGTCTCGAACTCCTGACCTCATGATCCGCTCCCCCCCTCGGCCACCCAAAGTGCTGGAATTACAGGCATGAGCCACCGTGCCTGGCCTTAATTTGCATAATGTCTTTAAAATGCGAGAACAAATGTTTGTGATGCCTGTAGAAGTAGTAGAAGCGGTACCACTTGTAAAATTAAAGGTTAAGGATGATAGTTCTAATTTTTATTCTGTTCGTCCATGAGACACATTTGTAACCTTAGATGTTAAATAGAAATAATGTTCACGACCTGTTGCATCTGGTCACAACGAAGCAAAAACTAAGCATTGTAAATCACAAGATGAATACAAATTACTCTCTGCGATCAGCCAGGCTACATTTCCTATCCTGACACCTGAGGTTCGTAACGTTACCTTGGAGGAGCCTTTTGGTACCTTTAAAAAAGGGCGATATAACTCAAAAGTGTGAAGTTGCAAAACCCATTATTTTAAGAGCATGATCCTAATATAGTAGCACAAAATAAACCCTTACCTTTCCTTTTCTGTGACACAGCTGTCATCCGGGCTTTGACCGTGGCTGTTAATTTAGTCTATGACTACTTAAATTCCAGCTGAGCCAAAGAAACTGTAGTTCATTAAAGTCCATTTCTCAATTCAAACAACTGCCAACCACACAAGCTGTCCCTGCAATTAAGAAAATGTAAAGTGATCCCCCACAGAGAGGAATGAAGTCAAGTCACAAGCTAGGCCAGCAAATCATTTTCTTCTTACGGCTTCCCAGAAAAGCTTTGGCAGGGGACATGACCAGACCATGAACTATGATAAATAGATGAAGGCTTGTTTGTATCATGCCTGTATATATTCAGCACCCGAAAGAACATTTTTCCCTGGACTGTACTAGGTTCTGGATTCCGTCCAGATTTCATACACTGCCAATATTTCTGCTGCAAGCAAGTTTTATATGATCAAGAAACCCGAAGAGTTTTAGGAAGGGTCACAACATTGAGAATATCAAGTCTACACCACTTTACTTCTGAATTTCCTTCATTGTAAATTCAAATAAGCTTCAGGAAACTTTAATTCCGCTTTTCAATGCATACTCACAACTGAGCTATAAATTTCTTTGCACTCAAAGTAATTCCTTTTTTTGTCTTTCAGCATGAAGAAATATGAATTCTATACACAATTATTGCAGTGTTTATTCAAAAAGTCATTTATCCTGTCTTCCTAAGAAGCAAAATTATTGTATTAAACACCACACTGCTACCTTCCTGACAGCATTTTTACGTGTCCTTAATTTTAATACCTCTCTAGGTTGTTCGCTTGATTAGTTTTAGGGAAAATATGAGAACCTGAATTTAGTTCACTGCCATTGATGACTCATTTTGCAACCTTGTTTAAATCAGATATTAATAATCAAATACAACGTTGTGCTCCAACAAGTCTGACAATTCAGAAGCTGTTTGGAATTCATGAAATCAATACCCAAATATAGAATCATTATTGCATTGCCAAATGAAATTTAATAGGAGGGCGTTGTTTTGGACTGAGCTCCTGCGCTAAGCCCCAACAAACCAGAGCAAACCAGAATGGAGTCAGTCGTGCTAAGTACCACATAGTCAAACTGAACTTTAAAATGGTTTTCCAAGGAATAGGAAACTCACAGCAGCCAGTCAAAAGGAGCCCAGTCACCCTGAACAGGCATGATGAGAAGGTTCCCTCTGCCTGAATCCTAGAAGGAGAGTAACTTGGAAATGACCCGTTGGCTTTCTGTTCCCTGTTTCTGCTTCTTCAGCTCTGTATGCCTATAAAGCCCACCTCCTCTGCCCAGCCCATTGGAGGGTCTTTTCTGTTTCGTAGATGAGATGCTACCTAATTCATGAATTGCTAATAAAAGCCAGTTTGATATTTTAACAAAATATGTTGAAATTTTGTTCTTCGATAGCATGAATCCCAAACAGTTTAGCAGCTCACAGCTTTGCTAGCTCTATCTCAATCCTCCACAATCTCTCACTACTTTCATTTGTCCATCCCCACCTCCTCATCTTCCCACCACAGTCACACAGACACACACGCTCAGCTGTTATTTGAGAGACTGAAATCAAATCAACTGAATAAGGAAATTGAACGCAAACTTAACTGGTTGATTCTTTTTTTCATCATATACGTTGTTCCCTCATCTCTGTAATACCTTTCAACTACCTACTGGGCAGAATTGATGGAAAAAATAATCATGTAGATCAATGGCATAAAATACAAAGCCCCATATAGATCCCTCTAAATGTGGGTTTCTATAGTTTCAAATTATAGAGAGAGACATCACAAAGCAAAATATAATCAGCTTGCATGTGCCAAAGCACATGTGTCCACTGCGGAGGGGGTATGGGAAGCCCATAACTGTAAGGAACAAGAGAGAGGAAGAAAACTTGCAGGAGAAGCAATAGATGAAAGATAAATGTCCCTGTCAGATAAACAGCTCTTTGAAATTTATTTTTAAAGCATCAAGAATTCCATAGATGCAAACACTGAAAAAAACGGTCATCTTAGTAATCACTGTCAATGCAATTCTTTTTTTGTTTTGTTTTGTTTTGTTTTGTTTTGTTTTGTTTGAGACAGAGTCTTACTCTGTCACCCAGGCTGGAGTACAGTGGTGCAATCTCAGCTCACTGCAACCTCTGCCTCCTGGGCTCAAGCAATTCTCCTGCCTCAGCCTCCCTAGTAGCTGGGTTTACAGGTGCACGCCACCATGCCCAGCTAATTTTTGTGTTTTAGTAGAGACAGGGTTTCATCATATTGGCCAGGCCAGTCTCAAACTCCTGACCTCAAATGATCTGCCCACCTCAGCCTCCCAAAGTGCTGAGATTACAGGCATGAGGCACCGCATCTGGCCATGTTAATGCGATTCTAAAGTAGCATTCTATACTTTCCTGGGCCCCAGCATTGTATATAATTTGTTTTAGCTATGCAGCTGTGTTTTTGCCAGTGTAACATCCATGAATACCACTTCCACATCTGGCCCATTAAAAACTGCCTGCATGCAAATCTGTGTGTCTCTTCTGCTGTGCTAGGGTGATAAAGACATGCATGCTGACCTTGAAAGGCATGTTAAAGACAGCATAGCCATAAGATAGAAGGAGCCTAGGTCCCTGGATCCACTGCATGGAGGTGGGTTATACACCCATCCCTTTTGACTTTATGTTAACCTGCTGAGACTTCTGGATACACTGGTTAAAGTAGCTAGCTTTACTCTACTACCTGCTTTTAGTTTGAGGATTTCCTTTTTTTTTTTTAGATGGAGTCTCACTCTGTTGACCAGACCAGGCTGGAGTGCAGTGGCATGATCTTGGCTCACTGCATCACTGCTACCTCTGCCTCCCAGCTTCAAGTGATTCTCATACCTCGGCCTCCCCAGTAGCTGAGATTACAGGCACCCGCCACCACACCCGGCCAATTTTTGTATTTTTAATAGAGACCAAATTTCACCATGTTGGCCAGGCTGGTCTCAAATTCCTAATCTCAAATAATCCACCCACCTCAGCCTCCCAAAGTGCTGGGATTACAGTTGTGAGCCACCACGCCTGCCCTAGTTTGAGGATTTCTAATTAGCTTTAGCAAGAAATTAGAAGCAAACAAGTTGGAATGCGACAGGAGAGAAAATCTCAAGTTAAAATGTTGTAGCCCCCATACAGAAAACCCTGATTCCATTCTTTCTCTTTCAATATAAACTCTTCTATTCTCTTATCTGTCATCTCCCTTCTTCCTGATTAGACTTCATTTTTTCATCTAAGAAAAAAACCTCATAGGTTTGGTTTCAAATTATCATATCAATAAACACTGAAAATACCCTACCCAATATCATAAAGAAAAACAGAATTATTGATTAACTAGTCTACAGCCAATAACAGCAGGTTTCTCTTCAGTGGATACATGTAAACTATCTCACAGCCCAATATCAACCAAAAGAAAAGAAAGTCTGAGAGCTTATGGCCATAAGATGCGTTCATATGTCAAAATTTTGTTGTTGTTGTTGTTGTTGTTGAGACGGAGTCTCCCTCTGTTGCTCAGGCTGGAGTGCAGTGGTGTGATCTCGGCTCACTGCAGCCTCCACCTCTCAAGTTCAAGTGATTCTTCTGCTTCAGCCTCCCAAGTAGCTGGGATTATAGGCATGTGCCACCATGCCTGTCTAATTTTTGTATTTTTATGGAGACAGGGTTTCACCATGTTGGCCAGGTTGGTCTCGAACTCCTGACCTCAAGTGATCCACCTACCTCGGCCTCCCAAAGTGGTAGGATTACAGGTGCATTTTTTTTTTTTTTTTTGAGATGGAGTCTCTCCCTGTCACCCAGGCTGGAGTGCAGTGGTGCAATCTCGGCTAACTGCAACCTCTGCCTCCCAGGTTCAAGCAATTCTCCTGCCTCAGCCTCCCGAGTAGCTGAGCCTGCAGGCACCCACGACCACGCCCAGCTAATTTTTGTTTTTAGTAGAGATGAGGTTTCACCGTGTTGGCCAGGACGGTCTTGATCTCTTGACTTCGTGATCTGCCCACCTCGGCCTCCCAAAGTGCTGGGATTACAGGAGTGAGCCATCGCACCCGGCCCAGTCACACTTTCTTGATGCATTTTTACAAGGGCAAAAAAGGGACAGACTCACTCTTTCCAGCCCTTGTATAAGGACACCAATCCTGTCCAATCACCTTCCAAAGGCCCCACCTCTTCATACCATCACCTTGGGCTTTATGTAACAACATAGGAGTTTTGAAGGGACTCACATGCAAACCACAGCATTTTCCCCATCAAACTCCTTCAGAACCCTGTGCCTTTGGTCAGGCTGCTGTTGCCTCGCCCAGCACAGAAAAACATTTAAAAAATAAATAAACATCTATTTATATTTTATGTAAATAAAATCTACGTAATCCCTCAAGACTCAGCTCCAGCCTGCCCTCCTTTGCAGAGTGTCTCCTGAGTTAACTGGCCCTCTTCCGTACTCCAATAGCATATTCGCAAAGCACTGGACATGTACATTTTTAATTGCAAGTTAATTTGTCCTTTAAAAAAAAAAATGACTGTAATCCCCTTGAGAGCAGGAACAACCTTTCCTGCCTTCATGCCTAGAGCACAGTGTTGGCATATGGATAGTTCCTTAATAAAGTCGTTATATGGCTGAGTGAATTCTGCAGCTTAAAAGCTCTTTTGAAAAATCATGCCAAAACCTAACCCCACACCTCAAAAGTTTTGTTTTGCTAGAAAATGGTTGAGTAGCGTGGTACTAAGATATGGTAGAGAGTAGATTTTTTTAGATTAGGTATTTTTTTCTGTTGCCAGTTACAATTTATAGTTTATCAGAAATTCTCATCAGGTGCTATGTTACAAATAAGTGTTAACAACGGAAGTATCTAGTACATACTTCTGGAATTCAACCTTCTGTTGATAGGATTCATTGATTCATTCATTCAATAAATATTTCAATACCTTGGGAGGCTGAGGCGGGCGGATCACTTGAGGTCAGAAGTTTGAGACCAGCCCGGCCAACATGATGAAATCCCGTCTCTACTAAAAGTACAAAAATTAGCCAGGCATGGTGGCAGGCGCCTATAATTCCAGCTACCCGGGAGGCTGAGGCAGGAGAATCGCTTGAACCTGGGAGGCAGAGGTTGCAGTGAGCTGAGATTGTGCCGCTGTACTCCAGCCTGGGCAACAGGGACTCTGGCTCAAAAAAATATATATATCAATACCTATTCTGTGCCAAGCTGCTTTAGGTGTTGGTGATGAAACAATGAAAGAAAGGGAAATAAAAAGACCAATAGGCCTGCCCTCATTGAGTTTATGATCTATACAGTGGGACCCACAAACTATGTAGATATGTGTTTTGTCAACTGTTATTTAAAAATTAAGTTGGAGTTAGGGGATATAGAATGCAGTGGAAGGAAGTGGGTTGCTATCTCACAGGGTAGTCAGGGAAGGCCTCTGTCACAAAGTGACATTTTGAGCAGAAACTCATAGGGAAGCAGTGCCAAGGGCATTGGCCTTGAGGCAGGAGCCTGGTTGGCATTTTCTAAGGACAGCAAGGTGTCAAGTGTGGCTGGAGCAAAATAGCAAAGGACGATAAGGTAGAAGGTGATTGTGACAGCAGAGGAGAAGCAGCAGATTATGGAGGGCTTAGCAGGCTGCATAGTTAGGACGCTGAGTTACTCTGGTAGTAAAAGTAGAAGTGGTTAATTACTGGAAAGTTTTGAGAAAAGGAATGACATGATTTCATATTATTTGTTTATTTCTGAGATGGAGTTTTGCTCTGTCACCCAGGCTGGAGTGCAATGGTGTGATCTCGGCTCACTGCAACCTCTGCCTCCCGGGTTGAAGCGATTCTCCTGCCTCAGCCTCCCAAGTAGCTGGGATTACAAGCACCAATTTCACTTTAGTTTAATAAAATCATTGCTATGTTAAGAGTAGTCTATAGGGACCCAGGGATTAAATGAGGAAACTGGTTAGGAGGCAATTGCAATGATACAGGCAAAATAAAATGATGGCCCAGCCCAGGATAACGTCAGCCATGGACGGATGAAATGTCTGCATCTGGATATACTTTGGTTTTTGTTTTGTTTTGTTTTTTAGACGGAGTTTTGCTTTGTTGCCCAGGCTGGAGAGCAGTGGCGTGATCTCAGCTCACTGCAACTTCCTCCATCTCCCGGGTTCAAGCGATTCTCCTGCCTCAGCCTCCTAAGTAGCTAGGACTAACAAGCACGTGCCACCACGCCTGGCTAATAGTTGTATTTTTAGTAGAGACCAGGTTTCACTACCTTGACTGGGCTGGTCTCAAACTCCTGACCTCAAGTGATCTGCCCGCCTCAGCCTCCCAAAGTGCTAGGATTACAGGCCTGAGCCACCATACCTGACCACGCATCTGGATATATTTTGAAGGTCAAACCAGCAAACAGAAATCTGAGAGAAAATGTCACATCAACAATGACTGCAAGGTCAGGGGAACAGCAAAATAGATTTGCCATTTACTGATATGTGGGAGTTTGTTAATGTGTATCTTTGGGGGAAATACAATGCCTTATTTTTGTTTCATGTTAGATTATAAGGTTATAGTTATAACTTACATGCTTAAGAATTCCGAGGACTATTTTAGGGTGCTCCTTTTTTTCTTCTAGTTCTTCTCAGTAACCAAACTCTGAAGCTTCTTTTTCAAGAATGTCTCAAACACCTCATCCACCGTTGCCTTTTTACTCATGTTCCTTCTGTTTGGCTCTCAGGACTTCTTGCCTGGAATCATGCAACAGCCTCCTAAATTGGTCTCCAGCTTTCAGTCTTTAACCCTTCCAGTCTTTCCCACACTGACTAAAGGACAGACAGGATCGTCACTATCAGGTTCAAAAATCTTTGATGGCCTTTGTCTGCTAAATGAAGACCATGCCTCTCTGAGAGAGGCCCAGCTTGTGCCCCTTGTACTTTTATATTTTTGTTTTTGTTTTGTTTTGAGACAGGGTCTTGCTCCATCACCCAGGCTGGAATGCAGTGGCCCATTCTCAGCTCACTGCAACATCCACCTCCCGGATTGGAGCGATTCTCCTGCCTCAGCCTTCTGAGTAGCTGGGATTACATGCGTGCACCACCACGCCCAGCTAATTTTTGTATTTTTGGTAGAAACAGGGTTTCCTCCTGTTGGCCAGGCTGGTCTCAAACTCCTGACCTCAAGTGATTCACCAGCCTCAGCCTCCCAAAGTGCTGGGATTATAGATGTGAGCCATCATGCCTGGCCCACCTTGTTTTTATCCTGTATGCTCCTTGCTTCTCTTTGCACCATCCACTCCTCCCAATCCTGCTCCAGCCCCCATACTCATTTCTAACTGTTCATGTCAAAATGTTACCAATCCTTTCACAGCCAGCACTCCAATGAAGTCTTCAAGCTTCACCCAGTGAAAATAATCCTTTCCTCCCTTACATATTCACAACTCTTTGGGCCTCTACTTAACACTGTATATTAGTTATTTATTTTTATGTTTCTATGTCTCCTTTTGGGTAGTGACTTACTGTATGAGAATACAGAAGGTCAGGCATGGTGGCTCATACCTGTAATCTCAACACTTTGCGAGGCTGAGGCAGGAGGATTGCTGGAGACCAGGAGTTGGAAACCAGCCTGAGAAACAGTAATATAAATTTTGCTGTAATTAATTTAAAAAATTTTTTTTAGATAGCTGGTGTGTGGTGGCACACATCTGTAGTCCCAGCTACTTAGGAGGCTGAGGTGGGAGGATCACTTGAGCCCAGGAGTTCAAGGCTGCAGTGAGCCATGATTGCACCACTGCACTGCAGCCTGGGTGACAGAATAAAACTCTGTCTCAAAAAAAAAAAAAAAAAAAAAAACTGGGCCGGGCGCAGTGGCTTACACCTGTAATCCCAGCACTTTGGGAGGTTGAGACAGGAGGATCAGTTGAGCCCAGGAGTTCAAGACAAGCCTGGGTGACAAGGCAAGACCTCCGTGTCTACAAAAATATTAAACATTAAATTAAAAGGTATATACCCAAAATAATATAAATCATTCTATTACAAATATACACGCACAGGTATGTTCATTGCAGCACTATTCACAATAGCAAAGACATGGAGTCAACCCAAATGTCCATCAGTGATAGACTGGATAAAGAAAATGTGGTACATATATACCATGGAATACTATACAGCCATAAAAAGGAGCAAGATAATGTCCTTGGCAGGGACATGGATGGAGCTGGAAGCCATTGTCCTCAGCAAACTAATGCAGGAACAGAAAACCAAACACCGCATGTTGCCACTTATAAGTGGGAGCTGAACAATGAGAGCACATGGATACAGGGAGGGAAGCAACACACACTGGGGCCTGTCAGGGGAGTGGGGTGGAGGGAGGGAGAGCATTAGGAAAAATAGTTAAAGTATGTGAGGCTTAATACCTAGGTGATGGGTTGACAGATGCAGCAAACCACCATGGCACACGTTTACCTGTGTAAAAAACCTGCACATCCTTCACATGTATCCCAGAACTAAAAATAAAAATTAAATTTAAAATAAAAATTTTAGAAAACATCGAATTTGTCTTATAAACCAGACATCCACAGGGTTCAGTAGTCGTTCTCCTAATTGGTCCCTAAAAAATATTTGTTGTGGGTTTTAATAGCCAAATGCTGCTGCAATGAGAATGGTCTTAATACTGAGAAAAGGTTCTGCAGGATTTGGGGTTGGCCCTCACATAAACAGTAAACATATACACATTCATTTTTCAACTGCATTTTCCCTTATATTATTATCATAGTCTGTTTAAAACAAAACTACCCAAACAATGTATTTTAAAGGTCTTATTCAAATACTATCATAAATATAAGCTTCTCTAGAGTAATATTTAGAAAACATTGTAAAATAAATTAGATGTTTTGTTCCTCTGAGGCCAAGCAGGTTTTCATTTTCTTGTGCAAATAAAAAATATTGATTTTTCCTTTTTGTTTGAGGAAAAAAACAATCTTTAAAATATACTAGGCAGACTGCTTATGTGCTACAGAAGCCAGATGTCTCAGGGCACTGAAATAGAAAAATTAGTGCTGAATCTCATAATGTAAGAATATCTTAAGGGAAAAGTGACAAATGTTGTGATTTGGAAACTTGAGGCTAGCTAGTTAGCTTCTGCCTAATATCAGGGGCACCTCCAGGATTTGCTTCACTGCTTATATTAATGTTATTGGTCTCAATGTCTTTTTCTTACTAGATTGTTGCCTGTAAAGCCACACTTTATTCCTGTGTATTAACATTATCGGTATAGAGCTGGGTGCAGTGGCTCATGCCTGTAATCCCAGCAATTTGAGAGGCCAAGGCAGGAGAATCGTTTGAGCTCAGGAGTTGGAGACCAGCATGGGCAAGACCCTGCCTCTATAAAAATAATAAAATAAAATAAAATAATAAAATAATTGGGGTAAATATATTTTTCTGCACTAGTTTATACATTTCTTGAGGGTGATATTCCGTAAAATTATTGGCATAAATATGTTTGTCCCCACTAGATTTTAAGTTCCTGGAGGGCGGTAACTGTGCTTTCTTTATACTCCCCATGGCTCTTACCATGGTGCTTTGCACTCAGCATTCCCTCAAGCAATCTTCACTTCATCTCCCCTCTTGACTACTACTCCTTTCAACTTTTCTTCCTTTGCTAAAGGACACTGAAACACCCAACTTGCTATCTATGATTCAGAACTTTGTATTTCTTGTAATATAGGTTCAGAAGCTGAAACAGAGATCAAAAATAATAGTAGTTTAAACAGCCCAGGTGTAAGCTTCCCAAGACTTACTCCTCCAGTCTATCCTACCTGCACAGGTGTTTCTGGGCTACGTGTGTATGGTTGTGCAGGATGTGCACTGCACAACTCTACGGAGTCGCATTCACCCTGTGGTCTATGGGAATGGTGCTCACAACTGCACAGCTGTATTCAGCAGCCCTGGAACTGCTCCATGGTGGTAAATATCCACGTTCCTTTATTTTAATTGCTCCATTATTCCTAGGGAGTGTCAAGATCCATCATGTCCCAAGATGGATCGCTGGCACGACATCCATATCCCACTAAGGGCATGCTTACTGGAAGCTGCATGTCACTTCCATTCACATTCTGTTGACTAGAACTTACTCATACAGCCATGCCTCACTAGGAGAGAGACTGCAAAATATCTTTATTCTCAGTGCTAAGTTAAAACTGAAGGGTTCGATTACTAGAAAAGTGGAGAACTGATTTGGGGGACAACTAGAAGTCTCTACTACAAGCCAGAATGCCACCTTTCATTTTGGAAAGTCACTTTCATTTCAATTTCTGCAACCTTTATTACAACCATCACTATGCCTTGACTCCTGACAGCACAGTGCTTTTTCAGGCCCACTTTATTTGTTGCCTGACCTCCTGCAACAGTCTTCTAATATTTCCCTGCCTCCAGTCACTCAACTCCAATCTATGACTGATGGGAAATGCCAGATAATCTGATCCAAATCCATCTCTCCATTCTTAATTTTTCCTGCTCCTACACATGCTTTTGCTTGGTTCCAGCTGAACTCTTCGTCCCTCCTTGTACATTCTGTATCTTCTTACCTGTGGCTTTTTGTTTGTTTGTTTGTTGAGATGGAGTCTCGCTCTGTCACCTAGGCTGGAGTGCGGTGGCACTATCTCAGCTCACTGCAACCTCTGCCTTTCGGGTTCAAGCAATTCTCATGCCTCAGCCTCCCAAGTAGCTGGGATTACAGGTGCGTGCTACCACACCCAGCTATTTTTTTTTTTTTTTTTTTTTTGTAGTTTTAGTAAAGACGGGATTTCGCCTTGTTGGCCAGGCTGGTCTTGAACTCCTGACCTCAAGTGATCTACCCGCTTCAGCCTCCCAAAGTGCTGGGATTACAGGAGTAAGCCAGAGCACCCAGCTGACTTGTGACTTTTCTCAGACTGTTTCTTTGCCAAATTGCCTTTCTGCCCTGATTCCATGTCACTATCTTAATTGCCTTTTCAGTCCCAGCTCAAACTACCCACCCCCATCACTCATTACCTGACCCTTACTCAGATCAGTTCTACTTCAAGTAAATATCCATATACTAATTTTTACTTCTTATTTACATGCAATATATGTGGTAAAAGGTACATATTTTAAGGATCCAATTCAAAGTCTTTTTAATTTCTGTATATACGTATTGTGGTTGGCAAAATGTTGGTCCCCATGACCCTCACCTCCTAGTATCACATCTGTGAACATGTGATATTACAGGCCAAAAGGGACACTGCAGGAGTAATTAAGGTTACTAATCAGTTGACTTTAAGACAGAAATATTATCGTGGATCATCCAGGAAGGCCTGATATAATCTCATGAGCCCTTAAAAGTTAACCTTTCTTTTTTTTTATTAAGACCGAGTCTCACTGTGTAACCTAGGCTGGAGTGCAGTGGTGTGATCTCGGCTGACTGCAACCTCCGTCTCCTGGGTTCCAGTGATTCTCCTGTCTCAGCCTTCCAGTTAGCTGGGAGTACAAGTGCGTGCCACCACACCCAGATAATTTTTATATTTTTAGTAGAAACAGGGTTTCACTGCGCTCTCTCTCCTGCCACCTTGTGAAGAAGGTACCTGTTTCCCCTTCCCCTTCCACCATGATTGTAAGTTTCCTGAGGCCTCCCCAGCCATACGGAACTGTGAGTCGATTAAGTTTCTTTCCTTTATAAACTACCCAATCGTAGGTATTTCTTCATAGCAGTGTAAGAATGGACTAACACAGAGACAAAAAAAAAAAAAGAAAAGAGTGGGGCTGAAAGCACACAGATCCCTGCATGTGTGACAGACGAGAGACTCCTTTCCCTGGTCATACAATAGTGATTGTATATCCATGAAACCTTGAAATGAAAAAACTCCTGATATATACCACAGGCAGCATTTCATTTTGGTGAGAGAAAGAAAGGTCTATTTAATAAATGCTGCTAGCATACTCTGAAATCAGTGCAGGCACAAATACAATTAGATTTCTATCCTACACCATGAACAATCAAAATTTCAAATGAAAAGAAAGTTAGTCAAGCCATAAAAGAAGAAAATAGAAGAAAGTGTACTTAAGATTTGGAGGTGCCTAGGTCTTCTAAGCAAAACATAAAATCAGGGGAAAGACTAGAATTTTGTACACAAAAATTTGAATGTCCTATAAGACAAAAGCCATCATAAACAAAGCCAAACACATTCACCTGATGGAAAGAAACATACATGACAAAAAATACACATACGTAACTTATCTGTGCACTTACAAATCATTAAAAAAAGACTCATCATCCAAGAGAATACTGTGCAAACAACATGGAAGAGCAATTCACAGGAAAAATACAAATAGTAAGACCTAAAACCATAAAAACCCTAGAAGAACACCTAGGCAACACCATTCAGAACACAGGCATGAGCAAAGACTTCATGACTAAAACAAAGCAATGGCAACAAAAGCCAAAATTGACAAATGGGATCTAATTAAACTAAGAAGCTTCTGCACCACAAAAGAAACTATCATCAGAGTAAACAGGCAACCTACAGAATGGGAGAAAATGTTTGTAGTTATAAACTACAAACAAAATGCCCGTCAGTAGAGATGTATATATTATGAAAAAGCGTGTACATATACGTACATACGCACACAAATCTCCAAGAAGCTTTTCAAGCAAAATAGCAAAGTCACAAAATATTTATAGATTATTTCCATGTATTTATCCCTCTGCGTGTGTGTGTGTGTGTGTGTGTGTGTGTGTGTGTGTGTAAAGGGAAAGAATGAATGAGTGTTTTATAAAGATTTAAAAGGACACCAAAGTTTTATTAATGCCCTAAGTATTGGGCAAAGGGAATAACTGAAGAGGCGCTGACATTGTTTTACCCTGTGTTCTTCTGTATTGTTTGAATTCTGTCCTTTCTGAACAGCTTGTAGAGGCATCAGTGTTCCCATTAAAACCAGTGAACTTGCCTCATCCGAAACCACAACAGCTGAACCATTTGACTTCAATCAATTCTAAGCAACTTGGTCATCTGTTTTTTTCAGATTAGAAATGATAGAAGATAATGTATAATCCATATTTTTCATACCACTGAGGATGAAAGAGACTTACATCTCATTTTTTTAAAAAGGGACTTAGGATAATGAGCTTAAATTTTTTGAAAAATCATCTCATTCCTAACAATGGCAGATTAATGAAGCGTTTCTGAATGAAACTATTTCATCATATTCTGATTAAGGAACTCTTCATTTGAGAAAGCTATAAAATTTTTATATTCTTCAATTAATACTATACATAAAAGATTCTAAAATGGCTAACCATACAGTGAAGGATGCACACAGCATCCACAGAACTAACCCTCAGTATCTGGTGGAGAAGATCGTTTGAACGCGAATCTATGAGTCCAAGTTGTGGAAAGAGGAGTGCTTTGGCCTTACGGCTGAACTTGTAGTCAGTAAAGCCGTGGAGTTAAGGTTTGTGGGTGGTCTCTATGGTGGCAACATAAAACCAACACCCTTTCTGTGTTAAACCTTGAAGATGCTTCAAATTCCACCCGAGAAGGATATCACTGTAGAGTTTATCAAAAGTGAAGATTTCAAGTATGTCTGCATGCTGGGGCCATTTTACATGAGGCTGACAGGCCCTGAAATTGATTGCTACAAGTACTTGGAGTCTTTGTACAATGACTATTGAAAAATCAAGAGCCAGAACGGAAATGAGGAGTTTGAATGGATGCATGTTGATGAGTTTATTGATGAACTATTGCACAGTGAGACAGTCTGTGATATCATTCTACCCCGGCTACAGAAACGCTATGTATTAGAAGAAACTGAGCAACTGGAGCCTCGAGTTAGTGCTCTGGAAGAGGACATGGATGATGTGGAGTCCAGTGAAAAGGAAGAAGAGGAGGATGAGAAGTTGGAAAGAGTGCCATCACCTGATCACCGCTGGAGAAGCTACGGAGACTTGGACAAGCCCCGTCGCTCTCCCACACTGCGCTACAGAAGGAGTAGGAGTCAGTCTCCCAGAAGGCGGACTCGATCTCCCAAAAGGAGAAGTCCCTCCTGGCGCCGAAAAAGGCATCGGAGCAAGAGTCCAAGACGTCACCGCAGCAGGTCCCAAGATCGGCGGCACGGATCCCGTGCCAAGTCCCCAGGTCATCACCGTAGTCAGAGACACAAGAGCCACTCAAAGTCTCCCGAAAGGTCTAAGAAGAGCCACAAGAAGAGCCGGTGAGGGAATGAGTAATGGACTCAGTTTGGTTTTAGTCCACATGGCCTCCTGTGGATATAAGGATATCTGTCTATGTGGAAGGATTAAGGTCTCCCCCAGGTAGCTATAAGAATATTTTAGTTTTTTGGCCAGGCGCGGTGGCTCACGCCTGTAATCCCAGCACTTTGGGAGGTTGAGGTGGGCGAATCACAAGGTCAGGAGTTTGAGACCAGCCTGGCCAATATGGTGAAACCCCGTCTCTACTAAAAATACAAAAATTAGCCAGGCGTGGTGGCGGACGCCTGTAGTACCAGCTACTCTGGAGGCCGAGGCAGGAGAATCACTGGAACCCGGAAGGCGGAGGTTGCAATGAGCCGAGATCAGGCCACTGTACTCCAGCCTGGGTGACAGAGTGAGATTCCATAAAAAAAAAAAAAAAAAAGAATATTTTACTTTTTTTCTTATCAATTTTCTCCACCTTTATTTTTAGTGAAGGAAGTGCTGAGTTTTGTATCTCTTTTTAATCATAATCAACATTAGTTTTTGACCCAACTAACCTTGACTGTATTCAAACTTATGAGAGTAGAAAGGATCTGGAGGTTGGGGATATGAATGACAAGGAAAGGATGTGGACACCTGATAACCCTTTCCCTGTTTATTAAACCGGACACCCCTGTTTCCCATTTATCTGTAGCTTAGTTTTTGGTTTGTTGTGGTTGGAACTGCTTTGAGAATCCTGGGATTTCTGCTGCTGCTATTATTCAGAGACCAAATGAGTAAAACACAGTAGCTCCTAACTTTTTTCCAGCAGCAGCAAGTGGTAATAAACATGAAAACTGGTTAGCAGCAGTTTCGAAAGAACAGAATGCATTCAAATGTAAGGCTTCTTCTGGATCATCAAAGCCATTTTCATCAAACAGTTCAACAGAGAGCGGCACTTAATACCCTTTATACAGCCCATTTTTTCATAGTTCATTTGTTCTTGCCCACAAGCTTGAAATCCAGGTTAAGGTATCCAGCCTTTATCATATAAGCATTGACATTATCCAGGCCTAGTCAGTAGCAGTAAGGTAACAGGATTGAGAAAGATTTGATGGAGAGGAAAGTATCTGATACCAGTCATGGTTTTGACCTAAATTGCTAGACAATAGTACCATTCACAAAGTCAGAAAATACAGCAGGAAGAGATGGCTTTTAGAGGGGCAGAGAATTAGAAGATTGTGGTAGTAATGAAAATGATGCATTAGTTTAACAAGTTTAATTTGAGACAGCTATGGTATAGCTAAAAAAATAAGCCCATGAAGTTGGAGATAGGGACCAGAGTTTAACATAGCAATCTAGGCCAGAGTTGACAATGTTTAAGTGATTGTGTAATCTGTCAATCAGACTCCCCAGAATGTTTATGTATTTTATGTATATATATATCCAAAATGCACACAACAGAACCATAGGCAACATCCACACTGGTGACAGGAAGAAGTAGAAGTCACCTATTGAAAACTGGAATGACCCGTTCAGAAATACAGGCGAATTAGGAGAGAGTACATGAAAGAAGCCAGGGGTCAAGAATGCAGAAGCAAAGGAAGGACTAAAAAGCCTCCACGGACATTGATAATCAAGAGATTATTAAGATCTTTGCTAGAAGAGTTCTTTTACCTGTACTTAACTCCCTTAAAAAGAGAAAAGTGATTGAATGACTTCCAGCAACTGTAGTCCCAGCAGGAACTGTGGAGACCAGCTGCCCTGCAGGATCCAGTTTTTCTTGGGTGGTTGTATCTGGTCATAAGGTAAACATTCTATACACTCCATTGCCTGCTCTTGAACTGAAAAACTTCTGCAGCAGTATTAAAGCATTTTTTAATCTTATTTGAGCTTTCATATTCTTCAGTGATTCCTTTCATAATACCTGAGTTAATAAAAGCGGTCTGGGGCGGGGCGTGGTGGCTCACGCCTGTAATCCCAGCACTTTGAGAGGCCAAGGCGGGCGGATCATAAGGTCAGGAGATCGAGACCATCCTGGCTAACATGGTGAAACCCCGTCTCTACTAAAAAATACAAAAAATTAGCTGGGAGTGGTGGCGGGCACCTATAGTCCCAGCTACGTGGGAGGCTGAGGCAGAAGAATGGCGTGAACCCCGGGGGGCGGAGCCTGCAGTGAGCCAAGATCACGCCACTGCACTCTAGCCTGGGTGACAGAGCGAGACTCCGTCTCAAAAAAAAAAAAAGGTAGTCTGAAAGAGCTCTTATGTTTTCTGATACAATTGTATAGGACTACCTTTTAAGATTAAATATAAGCATCTCTACATAAATGTAAAAAAAAAAACTATACGTAAAAATTAATATGCTGACTCAATGGAATTCTCTAAAAGATCTTCTGTTGTGAAGATAGTAGCCGCACCACCCCCCATCTTCCCTGGGGCATGTCAGGAGAGCAAAACCCCACTCTGCCTGCCCTAACAGCACTGCCAGGGGGTCAGGCTGGCTGGAAAATATCTCACCAGTGTCTGCCTCATTTGAAATACTCACTGTCAAAAACCATGACCAGCAGTATACTGTATATATCCTAAAGGAGACCAAGCTACAGGAAACTCCTCTTTACTATGCTACTACTAAATGAACTGTAGCCTTCTACTTCTAATTCAAGATAAGGAAAACAACTAAACACAGTCAATCTGTCAAACTAATAAAAGCGGAAAAAACTACAGGAAAAGAAAATTTTACCAAAACTATTCTATGTAAGTGATTCCGTCCAAGAAACAAGTGAGGTGGGACTTCAGAAATTTCACCTGGTATGACTGTTATAAAACCATGAAAAGCAGCAATGCTATTAGTAACAACTAACATGTATTAGGTACTTATATCGGCCCACCTCTGTGCTACAAATTTATAGATATTACCTCATTTGCTCCTCAGACAACTGCTTATTCCATTTTACAGATAAGGACTTTGAGGCTTAAGAAAGTTAAGTACTTTTTCCCAAATCTAAGGCAAGTTTCACTCTGAAGCTTTGGCTCTTAACCATGACACATGTCACCATTCCACTACTAAATGTGACTGAGAATCTGTGAAGACCTGTCATGAGAATCTAATAACAATTATACCCTAAGGTATTGTGTATAACTTTTATTTTGTTAGTATTTGCCAAAAAAAAAAATACTTATTAAGTCCATCTTTACCACTAAGAAAATACTGATGGCTTTAAACTAATCCATTTCATTTACTACAAGATTATAACTGGTACTAAAACAGCTCAGCCTTAATTCCCAAAACGTTAAAATATACGTGGTAAAGGTTTCTTTGCCTCTGTTAATGTTTATCCAACTAAAAATATACTTAAGTAAGAAAACTGAATGTTTACAAAGTTTACAAGCATCTAAAGTTAATTCACAGAAATATTTTTAAATGCTTTTTCAAAAACAAAGCAAATAATAACTCCATAAGCATATTAAATAATTTGGAACTTTCCAGGAGCAAAAAAATGCCTCATAACTATAAACATACAACTTGTAAAATAACCAACATTTTCACAAAATAATGCTTTCTACAAAACCTTTTTACTAGCTATGCTCACACCTAACTTTTGCTACCTGTCATTGTTATTTCACACAACTTACAAACAGACAGTATCAACTCTACTTCAAAAAAATGTATTCTGAAATGTTGAACTTTCTGAAATTTCAATTCTCATAAGATGTAATACTTTTTCTTTTTTGCTTTCTCTTTTTCTTTTTTTGAGGCAGAGTCTCGCTGTCACCCAGGCCACACTGTAGTGGGTAATACATTTTTAATGCTATAAATTAAGTTTCTATATAAAATTTCTCATATATGTTGATTTTGGAATTGAAGCAAAAAAGTAATACCAGATTTTGGAGCAAATGTTTATGCATACAAGTTACAAATAAAGTTGTAACTTTGATAAAATGAGTATTTGATGCACGAAAATCTACAGAGTCCGGGCTAACAACTGTTTTAAATTCATTTTTTCTTCTTGAGTACACTTAATGTAAATTAACCTTTCCATTTCCTCATTTCTTAAGATTAATTTCTGTTGCACGGGTTTTAATAAAGTTCATTGAAAGTTTAATTCAATAAAATCAGCTTCTGAACACATTAATTTAGCCACAAACCTATTTTAGTCAACTTATGATTAAATTAAAAATCATTCAGGCAAATTATAATTATTTTCTGTCATGCATATTTCTCAAAAACAGAAGCATATGCATTTCCTACAATCTTGAATATATTCCTCCGTAAGAAGGGGTGTGTGTGTGTGTGTGCGTGTGTGTGTGTCTTTTTGTGGGAGCGCTTATTAAAAAAAGAAACTAGAAGTTCTATTTAAGTAACAACACTACTATAAAAATTTTTTTTTCTTTTTTTTTTTTTTCGACACAGGGTCTCACTCTGTTCCCCAGGCTGGAGTGCAGAGGCATGATTATAGCTCACTGCAGCCTCGACCTCCTAGGCTCAAGCAATCCTCCCACCTCAGCTTCCCAAGTAGCTGGAAGTACAGGTGACACCATGCCTGGTTAATTTTTGTATTTTTTGTACAGACAGAGTTTTGTCATGTTGCCCAGGCTGGCCTCCAACTCCTGGACTTAAGTCATCCACCCACCTCAGCCTCCCAAAGTGCTGGGATTATAGGCCTGAGCCACCACGCCTGGCCCAAAAATATTTTAACCTACTTTTTAGTTGTATCTAGTTTATATCATGTCATCAAATTCAATATAACAAAAATACCTGGTTGGATTTTACTATTGTTCTTTCTTCCCAGCCACACTACTTAAGTGAATGGTCAGATACATTGTATGGCTATAAAATAATATTTGCTAAAAATATCTTACTGTCAGACTATGGACTATGGAAATATCATTTTTCATTTTTATAAACTTAAAACTACAGTGTTCATTTTGATAAGAAACAATGAGACATGACTGTAGGAATGCTGATTTTTTTTTCTTTCAGTTCTATTGGGTACGCTGAATATGGCATTTGTTAGAAGTCATTCCCCACCTCCCCACCCCTTCTTGATATTTCTTTTTTTTCCCCACCCCGAGACAGAGTTTCGCTCTTGCCCAGGCTGGAGTACAGTGATGTGATTTTGGCTCACTGCAACCTTCGCCTCCCGGGTTCAAGTGATTCTCCTGCCTCAGCCTCCCAAGTAGCTGGGATTAGAGGCGCCTGCCACCATGCATGGCTAATTTTTGTATTTTTAGTAGAGACAGGGTTTCACCATGTTGGCCAGGCCGGTCTCAAACTCCTGACCTCAAGTGATCCACCCGCCTCAGCCTCCCAAAGTGCTGGGATTATAGGTGTGCGCCACGGCACCCAGGCTTTCTCTATTGCAGTGTTTCTTAAAGGCTGGTGGGACAACTAAGCTGCTTGTACCATAACTGCCTACCACCTTGCTAAAACATTCAGGTTTCTTAGCCCCATAGCTGCTGAGGCAAAATCTCTAAAGAAAGAATTCTGAGGTCCTCAGATGATTAATAAATGATTTGATCTGAAAACCATTTTTCTACAGTCATTATCCTCAAAGTTAAACCACAAAATGTTAACTGAATTTAAGAAAAATTGTTAATTTTCAAATTGTACAAATTGAATTTAAATATGTAAGGCACGATCATTAATCAAGAAACAAAATGTATTTTTACAGCAATCTCAATTTTGCACTATATATAATTTTAGCAAAGCAGGAGAAGATGGTAAGAGTATAAAGTAATGCGGAACAGAACGCTGCAGTTAAGAACTTTTGAGCAAAATGAAAGTATATTAATTAATACCCAGAATTTTCTAGGGTATAATCTAGGGGCACAAACGTCGATGTGAAGGTTGAGTTAATAATATGCCTGGAAGGCCGGGCGCGGTGGCTCAGGCTTGTAATCCCAGCACTTTGGGAGGCCGAGGCGGGCAGATCACGAGGTCAGGAGATCGAGACCATGGTGAAACCCCCTCTCTACTAAAAATACAAAAAATTCGCTGGGCGTGGTGGTGGGCGCCTGTAGTTCCAGCTACTCGGAGAGGCTGAGGCAGGAGAATGGCGTGAACCCGGGAGGCGGAGCTTGCAGTGAGCCGAGATTGCACCACTGCACTCCAGCCTGGGTGACAGAGCGAGACTCCGTCTCAAAAAAAAAAAAAAATAATAATAATAATATGCCTGGAAATTGCATATGCATAAATAATTTAGTGCTTTTTATGCACTTAAAAAGACATCAATCTTCACTATGAGATCACAGGCATATTAATCTGGTTTTTAAAATCCAGGCAGGGTGCGGTGGCTCACGCCTGTAATCCCAGCACTTTGGGAGGCTGAAGTGGGTAGATCGCTTGAGGTCAGGAGTTGGAGACCAGCCTGGCCAACATGGTGAAACCCGTCTCTACTAAAAATACAAAAATTAGCCAGGTGTGGAGGCGCATGCCTGTAATCCCAGCTACTTGGGAGGCTGAGGCAGGAGAATCACTTCAACCTGGGAGGCAGAGGTTGCAGTGAGCTGAGATCATGCCATTGCACTCCAGCCTGGGCAACAAGAGCGAAACTCTGTCTCAATAAATAAATAATAAATAAATAAATCCCAATGTCTTGTTTCACAAACTCCTATAAATTAGAACTCCTTCTATTATTAAAATACCCATGTGCAACCAAAACGTTAAGAAACAAAAGCCCTGAGACATGAAAGTTAACATCAGCAGAAAATGGAACAATTTAATATTCCTGCCCAAAGGTACATAATTAAATCTAATCATTAGGAGACATCAAACGAACTCAAACGGAGGGACCAAACAAACTCAAAAGCAGCGACTGCCTATAAAACAACGATCCTGTACTGTGGAAAATGTCCAGGTCACGAAAGGTGAAGAAAAGCTAAGGAACCACTCTAGACTAAAAGAGATGATAACTACATGTAATTCCTGAGCTTGGATTGGATCTTGACTCAGAATATACATGTGCGTGCATACATACATGTCAATGAGACTGGAATAAGGGCTACCAATTAGATAAAGGTATTGGATTGTTAAACTAAATATGGCCTGAGAAGCACTCTGTACTTCTACATTTGAGTCCTTGTGGACGAACTGTAACCTAGCTCAATAGGCAGACAAGATTGATAACCTAACTAGGAGTACGCACCTGTAACAACAGCTGAGTCTTGGCCAATCCCAGTGGACGTACTTCAACCACTCACAGACTGCTAAGTGTTCAGACTGTGTTCAAATAAGACAAATGCCAATATGTAACCAATCCAGCTATTTCTGTACCTCACTGCCGATTTCTGTATGTCACTTCCCTTTTTTCGTCTATAAATTTGCTCTGACCACAGGGCATCCCTGGATCCTGTCTGAATCTGCTGATTCTGGGGGCTGCCCAATTCACGAATCGTTCGTTGTTCAATTAACCTCCTTTAAATTTAATTCGGCTGAAGTTTTTCTAATAACAGTATCAATGTTGATTTCTTGATTTAGGTTGTGGTACAGTGGCAAGGTAGCACGATGTCCTTGTTCTTAGGAAATATGCACTGAAGAAATTAGGGGTTAATGTTTCAACTTCTTCTCAAATGGTTCAGGAAATATTATGAACAGAGAGAGAGAAAACTACAGCAAATGGGGCAAAATATTAACAAGTGGGGAATTCAAGTGAAGGGTTTAGAGGTGCTTTTCCTACTATTCTTAACAACTTTCCTGTAACTTTGAAATTATTTCAAAATAAAAAATGACCAAAATATTTAAAAAGCTGTAACAGGAACACAAAAAAATCTAAAATGTTTAGAATATATTTTTAAGCTTCATATCTAAAGGAGAGACCTATGTCTATTTAAATATTTTGTAAATTTAGACTAAAACTATAAACAAATTGAATTTTAAGTTCTATTCAATGTCTTCATGCTAGAAATTACAAAACTGCATTGCTTATTTTTTATTCTATCAATTATATGTTTAATCCAAATCTAAATATATGTGAAAGGTAAATACCTCTATACGTCCCATATTCATATGAAAAATATTTTAAATGTTGCCTTTTACAGTTATTTTTTTCCTTCAAGGATCTCTTAATGATTTATTGTATTGGTCTCATCAACTATAACTAATTTTGTTATGAAGTAGTTTTAGTCCAGAATTCTTTCTATTTAGTGGTGCCCTAATATGCTTATACACATATAAGTAACAAAGAACCCATCACATCAGATTACCAACACATTGTATTTGTTAAAGCACAGATAATTGTTTTGCAATATGATTTACTAACCAATCTAACCCAGTAATTCTGCTAAAGGTTTACTGTGTGGGGGAGAGAGAGGAAAGATAAGAGGAAGATATTAATCCCCTGCAACAGGGCCTGACACACAGTGGGCATGAGATACATATTTGTGAAGAGGAAAAGGGATTATTGCAAAATTTAGATCATTTGCAATATATCACTAGAAACTATGCATAGCAGCATAATAATTAGATGCTTAAAATTAGAAACATGAGAAAATAATGCTTCTGAAAATCTATAGATGTCAAGCAACAAAAACTCTTGGTGAAAATGACTTTCTTATATTTCTGGCATGCTTTTTTAAAAAGCTAAAACTATCAAGGATGTTGCTATATTCATATTGAATTAACATTTTGAAAAATATTTTTTAAAACTTGCATATTGTATAATATAGCAAGCTATAAAGCTATGAAAATCAAAAAACAATCAGAAGATAAAGGAATTGTCAGCAAATATAATTGAAAGTTGCGAGCATCAAAATTTCTTGATCCGTTTCAAATGCCAAAGTCTACAGGACTGTGTTCTAAAGTTCTATCTGTTACAAGCCCTGACTTGGCTATTGAAAGTTATGGTCATTTACGGGGAAGGTCAAAAGAAGATGCAGTCACAGAAAACGGTGTAAACCAAAAATAAAAGCCCCGTCCCCCTCCCCCAACACCCAGTCATCTGAATGGACTTCCTCTTCAGCTAGGGCTCTTTTAAAATGTAACCTGAGAGACTGGTTCAGGCCATGACAGGAAGTGGGGTTTAGACATGCCTGATTATACATCTGCAGCATTAAAATCAACACAGATTTTAAGTCTGAAACATTTTACAACTATTCTCTCTGAAGCCTGCTACCTGGTGGCTTCATGTGCATGATAAAACTTTGGTCTCCACAACTTCTTTTTTTTTTTTTTCTGAGATGGGGTCTTACTGTCACCCAGGCTGGAGTGCAGTGGCATGTTCTCAGCTCACTGCAACCTCCATCTCCCGCGTTCAAGCAATTCTCCCAGCTCAGCCTCCTGAATAGTTGGGATGACAGGGGTGCGCCACCACACCTGGATAATTTTTGCATTTTTGGTAGAGATGGGGTTTCACTAAGGGAGAAGACCACCCCTCATATTGTCTTATGCCCAATTTCTGCCTCCAAAGAAAGAAAACTAAAAGGCAGAAATGAAATCCACAGGCAGACAGTGCGGCGCCGCGCCCTGGGCCTGGTTAAAGATGACCCCTGACCTAACTGGTTATGTTATCTATAGATTCCAGACATCGTATAGAAAAGCACTGTGAAAATCTCTGTCCTGTTCTGTTCTGTTCTGATTACTGGTACATGCAGTCCCCAGTCACATACCCGCTGCTTGCTCAATCCATCACAACCCTCTCATGCAGACCCACTTAGAGTTGTAAGCCCTTAAAAGGGATAGGAATTGCTCATTCGGGGAGCTTGGTTTTTGGAGATGTGAGTCTTGCTGAAGCTCCCGGCCGAATAAAGCCCTTCCTTCTTTAACTCGGTGTCTGAGGGGTTTTGTCTGCAGCTTGTCCTGCTACATCACCATGTTGGCCAGGCTGGTCTCGAACTCCTGAGTCTCCACAACCTCTTATCGCAACCCAGACATTCCTTTCTGTTGATCCCAGGTTTTTAGATAAACTCAACCAATTGTCAACCAGAAAATTTTAAAATCTACCTGTAAGCTGGAACCCCCACCCCGAAAGTTGTCCTGCCTTTCTGGACCAAACCAATGTATTTCTTAAATGTATCTGACTGATGTCTCATGCCTCCCTAAAATGTATGAAACCAACCTGAACCCCAACCACCTTGGACACATGTTCTCAAGACCTCCTGAGGGCTGTGTCATGGGCCATGGTCACTTATATTTGGCTCAGAATAAATATCTTCAAATATTTTACAGAGTTTGACTCTTTTCTGTCAACCCAAGTATAAAGGAATTTCAAATATTTTTTCCTTTTAAAATCAAACTACTGTTTAGCACTTCATTTTCTAAGCAAATAACCATTTAGAATTGGTTGAATATAGAAGATGAATGAAATCTAAAGTTTAGGTGTACTTTGCATATGTTAAAGGGTCACCAAATAGTTTAATGCATTTTCATTTTTATTAAAGTTACTCACAATTCCTACTTCAAGATATTCCACAACATAAGAAGAAAAAGAGTATTACAGCCACTTGAAGGCAGTACTAGTTGAATTAATGCAAATCTTAGAAATATTATTTAAAATATTTTTTGCAAGACAGGCATCTAATAAAATAAATGTGAAATTCTCATTCTGTGTAACCAAAGGTAAAGGCTCCTTGACAATTTCTTCCATACAAAAATCCAAGATGAAACTGATCAAATAGGGTAAGAGCAGAATGAATGTTAGCTCTTTTGAGAACTAGTAACCTAATCCACATTGCTCAATGAAACATTCAGCTGCAGAGGAAACATTACAATCTAATGTAATAAAAGAAATAGCGCCTTTGAAAAACCAAGTTATTTAAAGTAAAAGTTTGCAAAAATGTTCTGAACTACAAATCTCTGTGTGAAAATAATCTGTAAAGGAGGTGGTAACACAAAATCAAGTAATTTTTAAAAGTGTAATGTTACATGTTGATTATAAATGGAAACAATACAGAACATTTAAAGCCAAAATTACACCTAGATATCTATAGTGGGGAAAAAAAGTTCCTTTTCTTTTAAAGTCACATATTTAATATTCTCTCAAAAACTGGGTTAGTAAATCAACATACTCGAATAAAGGAGGGAAATTTTTTAAAGGACCTACTTACAAATTAAGGTAGTATGAAAGTAGCTCTGGTGTATCTTTTTTATTAAACACAAGGATGGGAACTTTATTACGAGACTTTTTGCTATTCAGTGGAATTCAGAATGAAAGGAGTCTGTCTAAAGTTCATACCCCAAAATGTTTAGTTACCTAAGTACCACAAAGGGATTACCATAGCAATTGTTACAAGATAATTCTACAGTATAGAGAAGACTTTCGCAACCAAAGTTCTGAGTACAGCATCATCATCTTCCTCATTATCATTATCATCATCACTATTTTTCAGAGACAGGGTCTTGCTCTGTCACCCAGGCTTAAGTACAGTGGTACCATCATAGCTCATTATAACCTCGAATTCCTGGGCTCAAGTGATCCTCCCACCTCAGCCTCCCAAGTAGCTAGAACTACAGGCATGTGTCACCATGCCTGGTTAAATTTTTTTTGTATATTTTTTTAGGGATGGGGTCTTGCTATGTTGCCCAGGCTGGCCTTGAACTACTGGGCTCAAACGATCCTCCTGCCTCAGTCTTCCAAAGTGCTGGGATTACAGGCATGAGCTGCCACTCCCAGCCTGAATACAACATTATAGTCAGATGTCATGTTATTTTTTTAATAGTGGGGCAAATACTTACGCTCTTCCTAACCCCTTAAAACCTTCACAGTTGAAAAGCTTGTCCTTAAGTGGCTAATTTAAATAAAAAACAGATTTCCTTAGCAGTACAAGTAATTTCAGCTGCCTAGAAATATTTCCAAAGAATATTTTCCAACTGTGACATCTACTTGAATATTTGTGTGTTTTATGCTGCTACTTTATCTGCATCAAAAGTCTTACTTTAGCAAATTATATCCACGCTCCAAACAGTGTTATTAATCATAATGCTGCCTTATTTCCTGAAAAAATAGATTGTGGGTTCAAAAATACCAATATATTATTAACAAATTGTTATAAGTTTGCATTTATTTTCATTTATAAATATCACATAAATATCACTGGCAGGTATAATAGTAAATCATTAAACTAATTTCCAAATATTGATTTAAAAAGCTTTGAGCATGTTTCAAAAAAAAATTTAGCAAAAATTTTTTTTTCCCCCAGATAATACACCTAATTATTTTCCTAATAATCAATACCTACCCAAGAGTTACTGATATTTGCACAGTTCCTGTAAAAAATAGATCTGCCACAAGAGGAACACAAATACCGGCAAATACCACGTCTCAAGTTATATTTTAAGAAACCATACAATTCATGATATTTCACAAAGTTGTTTATTCTGTTATTAAAACTTGGACTCAGGTAATCTTGGTTATTCTGGAAAAAGCACCTTGTTTGCAGAGATCATTTAATCATCCTTTTCTACAATCACCTCTCCATGAAGCACCTTTCTTCTTTGACGTAACATATGAAAATAGAGTTGTGGAAACACTTCATTGAAAAAGAAAACAAAGAAAAATAAGCTATTGCTTTAAAATTATTTATACTTGAAACCTTTAAATGTGGCAATGTTAGAGAGTAAATACATCCCATACCACTGCTGTTCCCCAGATATTTACAGAGCTAAAGAAGTATAAGCGTGCAAATGGAGGCCCATATACCACATGCCTAAATATTCTAATGCTGTAACTGTTGAGGTTTTGTTTTTACTTTTGCTTTTTTTTTTTTTTCCTGAGAGTCTTGCTCTATTGCCCCAGCTAGAGTGCAGTAGCATGATCTCAGCTCACTGCAACCTCTGCCTCCCAGGTTCAAGTAGTTCTCCTGCCTCAGTCTCCCAAGTAGCTGAGATTACAGGCATGCACCACCACCACACCTAATTTTTGTATTTTTAGTAGAGATGGGATTTCACCAGGTTGGTCAGCCTGGTCTTGAACTCCTGGCCCCAAGTGATCTGCCTGCCTCGGCCTCCCAAAGTGCTAGGATTAGAGGCATGAGCCACTGCGCCCAGCCTATTTTTGCTTGTTTTTAACAAACTTAAATACCTTGCTAAAAATACCTTCATAATGACCTAGAAGACCATGTTTGAGTTTAGAATTCTGAACTCTTTGGAATGCTGTGCCAGAACATTCCAGCACAGGGAAAACTGGCCCACCCAGCCTCCTCTTCTCCATTCTACTGGCTGTATCCTGTACTGCAAGGGGTCTCCTGCACATGTGTGAGGATACCCGGGTGCATACATCTAAGCTTCATCCATACCCCTCACAAACAGCTGCCCCCTGGCTATCCTGTTTTCTCAGGGGTGTGTATACTGATACATGGTTAACCCTCAGGACCATGGATCAAGGAAGAAGCCTGGTTAGGGCCCAGATGCATGCTCATTGCCCTCTGGGTAGCAAATTCCATGGTCTCAGGTTTCTAGAATGTGATCTGGAAGGCAGTGGGGTGCTGTGTGGAGTGACCACAGAAGGGCTACAACAAGGTCCTCTTAACAGAGCCTAAAGCAGAAGCTCCTCCTGGCTAGGTGTAAGGGTATTTAATCTATTATATAATAAACACATAAATACATATGTTATTAGGTCAGTTGGACAAATTGTCATCTGTCCAGTCAAATTTGAAGAATATTTTGAACCAATTTGAACCAGTGTTTCAAACCAGTGTTTCACAGTATAAACGTTGGTGGATAAACAAATTAATATCAATACCAGTGTAATAAACAATACCAGTGTAAAAATATTTCTGAATATGATGATCAGAATTATCAAACCAATGAACTTTATCACAAAACAAGCTTTGAATATCCTGTTTAGGCAACGCTGGGTAAAAATTTCTTTGTAAAACTTAGCTCAAACAGAGCAAAAACACACAATAGGTTTTATTTCTTTCTATTTAGGTACTTGCTAACTTAAGAAAGGTTACCATCATATTATATATACCTAGGGGGCTAAATTTATTCAGGTCATAATTACTTAAACTCACTGACCAATTATTGTAAATACTTCCTTAAAATTCCGAGTAGCTGAACAGAAGGTATGGGCTTGAGTTCAAACCGTGGCTTTACTCACCAGCTAGTGATTTTTTTTTTTTTTTTTTTTTTTTTTTTTTTTTTTTTTTTTTTTTTTTTTGAGATGGAGTCTCACTCTGTCACCCAGGCTGGAGTGCAGTGGTGTAATCTCGGCTCACTGCAACCTCTGCCTCCGCAGTTTCAGTGATTTTCCTGCATCAGCCTCCTGAGTAGCTGGGACTACAGGTGCCCACTACCACGTCCGGCTAATTTTTGTATTTTTAGTAGAGACAGGGTTTCACCATGGTGGCCAGGCTGGTCTTGAACTCCTGACCTCAAGCGATCCACCCACCTTGGCCTCCCAAAGTGCTGGGATTACAGGTGTGAGCCACCACACCAGGCCACAAACTAGTGATTTTTAAGCAACTCACTCAACCTCTTTCATCTTAATGTAAATGAGAAATAATACCACTACTTTTGAATACTAAGTACTCAAAAAGTACTTTTAATTAGCAAAGGATTTAATAAGTAAAATTAATTGATTTATTACTAACATCAAAGAATGCAGGGGGAGGAGGGAATTAAAAAAAAGAAAAAAAAAAAGAATGCAGTGGAAAACATGTCCTGGGCTGAGTGATTCTCTGGCCAGTGGGACTCAGTAGCTGGCAGCATGGTGAACTGGGAAGCTGCTACTGGTACAGGCCAGAGTCTACATCTCCCGGCACAACTGAAAAAGGTGCTTCAGACTCTCCATTTCCATAGAGATGCCTCAAAGGCCATGAGGAAGAAGAGAACCCACTGTTTGAACCTGTAACTGTCAGACAGACACCTAAGCAAGCTCTGGTTCTGTTCAAGTAGTGCTACCATTAACCTGCCATTGGGAAAAGGGGGGGATGTGAACCAATAGAGCAGGCATCCCCTCCTCAGCTCTCCTGAACTGGCTGGGGTAGAAAATCAGATACAGAATCAGGCTGAAGTGGTAGAAGACAAGGGGAAAACACATCTTTCTCCACTAAGTCAATTTTGACTTTGGGAAAGATACAAGTGGGAGACATCTGCCGGGGGCGGTGGCTCACGCCTGTAATCCCAGCACTTTGGGAGACCAAGGTGGGCGGATCCCTTGAGGTCAGAAGTTTGAGACCAGCCTGGCCAATATGGTGAAACCTCGTCTCTACTAAAAATACAAAAATTGGGTGGGCATTGTGGCAGGCGCCTGTAATCCCATGAACCTGAGAGGCAGAGATTGCAGTGAGCTGAGATTGCGCCACTGCACTCCAGCCTGGGCAAAAGAGCAAGACTCCGTCTCAAAAAAAAAACAATGAAAAAAAGTTGGACACCTCAAGGGGCTGGCCAAGATTTATGCTCATCTCCTTTAGAAGAAACAATTTGTATCATGTCGATGTAGATTTTAGAGCTATCAATATTTGACTTAAAAATATATCACTATTAGCCCCCCCCCGCCCCCTTTTTTTTTTGAGAAAGAGTCTCACACTCTTGTTGCCCAGGCTGGAATGCAATGGCACCATCTCAGTTCACTGCAACCTCTGCCTCTCAGGTTCAAACGATTCTCCTGCCTCAGCCTCCTGAGTAGCTGGGATTACAGGCACGCGCCACCATGCCCAGTTAATTTTTGTATTTTAGTAGAGACAGGGTTTTGCCATGTTGGCCAGGCTGGTCTCAAACTCCTGACCTCAGGTGATCCACCTGCCTCGGCCTCCCAAAGTGCTGGGATTATAGGCATGAGCCACCGAGCCCAGCCTCACTATTAGCACTTAAATGGAGTAAAGCCTCACCAATTCACTGCAACTACTGAAAGATGATGAGAAATTAGTGAAGAGGCTGACTTATTCAAAATCCTTGAAGAAAAGAGGCTTTATTATTTGCAAGTACATAGAGCAACACAAATAAGGCTCAAAACTCCTCCTAGATGATTTTTCCAAGTATATGCTTAATGAATAAATAGAAATGATCTGAAATTTTCTTGGATACAGTGTTTATACTCAGACATATAATTCTAAATGCTTGTAAAAAGTGCACTAATGCTTTAAACATGGTTTATTTTTATCTTTCTTAAAAAAACAAATCATACTAAGCTGATGTTTAAATGATTTTGAGAAAGCAATCATCCATGCGTTAATTTACTTGCCTTTATTCTCATAGCTGATGAAATGTCTTCTGCCTCTATCTCCCTTCAATTTTCCCAAATTATCAGTAAATACGGGGTTAAAATGAAGTTTTAATGTATTTGTAAGCAACTATTTCTAATTATTTCCCCTTGCTTATTATTATATCCTTTCAAAAATTTCTACATCATATATCAAATCAAAGTACTAATAAGTATATACTTACAAGGTATATATGAGGCCATGGTTATGAGAAGAAAATAATAGTAGTCAAAAGAGACATTGTATTTGTTAGGAAGTCTTATTGAAAACATTCCCGTTTTCTTCACATATGGCAAGGCAGCGTATATTGTAAGAAGTTCACCAGCAACTCCAACAGGATATAAGATGATAAAAAAATTATATCTGGAGAAAGAAAAACCTCAGAGAATTATTTTTCTAGAATAATTATTAGACTTTACGTTACAGGTCTATTGCTACTACTAAATTTAAACTTCAAAATTCTCTTTTCTTTACATATTTACAATAACCTTACGTAAGGTTAGTAGTTCTACTTTAATCATTTGCTTATTAATTATTATCCTTTTTCTCCTAATATCAGTTTCCATAATAGGCAATATCTTTTTAATAAAATAGTATCAACTTATTTTAGAGTACCAAAATACTTTTACGTATTAAAAAATGTATATGTAGTTTTTCTTGTTTTTGTTTTGAGATGGGGTTTGCTCTTGTCACCAGGCTGGAGTGCAGTGGCACAATCTTGGCTCACTGCAACCTCTACCTCCTGGGTTCAAGTAATTCTCCTGCCTCAGCCTCCCAAGTAGCTGGGATTACAGGTGTGTGCCACCACACCCAGCTAATTTTTGGTTTTCTTCTTTTTTTTTTTTTTTTGAGACGGAGTCTTACTCCGTCGCCTAGGCTGGAGTGCAGTGGCACAATCTTGGCTCAGTGCAACCTCCACCTCCCGGGTTCAAGCAATTCTCCCGCCTCAGCCTCCTGAGTAGCTGGGACTACAGGCACCCACCACCACGCCTGGTTAATTTTTGTATTTTTAGTAGAGACGGGGTTTCACCATGTTGGTCAGGCTGGTCTTGAACTCCTGCCTTCAGGTGATCCACCCACGTCAGCCTCCCAAAGTGCTGGGATTACAGACATGAGCCACCATGCCCGGCCTATGCAGCTTTAAAAAAAGTATTGTAATGGTAACTTCTTTGGTGCATAAAATCACAAATGACTGCTTTTGTCCGCAGCAGCTAGTAATTTATTGATCAAACGCTGCGTTTAAAAAGACCAGTGATTATCCTAAATTTTATATCTAAACCTTGAAATTACCAAGGTAGTTACTTTTAAGAGGCATTTGAAAAAGTCTTTGTGGTTACTGATGAAAAGCAATTATTGCAGAAAACTGATAATACCACCTGAAGCATGAGTAGCTACTAATGATCTTGGCCTAAAGGGTCCAAGATGATCATATTTCTTCATTAAAAAAAAAATCATTTTTCTCCAACTCAATCACTATATAACAGTTACCACAGAAACTATAAAGTCAAGAGGCCAGAGTGCAAGACCACTCTGGGCAATATAGTAATACCCTGTCTCACAAAAAAAAATTTAATTAGCAGAGCACAGTGGTGCATGCCTGTAGCCCCAGCTACTCGGGAGGCTAAGGCAGGAGGATTGCTTGAGCCTAGGAGGTCAAGGGGCAGTAAGCCAAGACCGCACCACTGTACTCCAGCCTGGGTGACACAGTGAGACCCTGTCTCAAAAAAATTAATTTAAAAAAAGAAAAATGTTTTTAATTTAAAACAAAAGGTCAACATTTTGATGGAAAAAGAAATCAAATTAATCTGTATTTTATTTAATCATTTTGTTGGCATTAAGAAATACCTATAAAGAAAAGTCAAAGTTGTCAGTATTGAAGAAGCTTGGAGACAAATTAAAAATCACCTTATTCCTGTATGTCAAGGATATGCGAAGATAAGAGATGGGGAGGAGGGCAGAATTATTTGCCAAAATAGATGAGCTATTCAAGAAAGAAGAATGATTCCTTCACTGTACCTGTTAATCCCTTCCTGGCCTTAGAGAAACTCCCTGCTTTCTTACCAGTCTTGGGTAGTTATTTGTGTATCATTTAAATCAATCTTTCCCTATACCTCAATTTATTAAATCCCATAACTGGACATTTTATATATCTGTCTCAGTAAAATACCCAAACTGATTAAGTTGCAATTTTTACTTTATGTGGTTTTCAAAAGATTTTTTTTTTGGCAGGATTGTTCTTCAATAGAAGAAAAAATTAACACTCCTACAATAAGCTAGTTGAAAGTCTTAAGGGCAATGAAAATTTCTAATGAAATGGGAACAAATTATATAATTTGACTTTACTTGCGCTTCAAAAAGATTGCATGTTACTACCTCTAAGTTCTGAGGGCAGTATGGGAGATTTAACTATGGATAGACCACATTAAAAAAAAAGATACAATGCTTCTTTGAAGGTTCCCAATTACTGTCTAAAATTTTTTTGAAGGGAGCGCATTTTAAATCAATATGAAAAACCTAACTTAATATATACAATTACCTGTTCTGAGGACTTTTCCAAGAACACTTATAACACATAAATAGAATCAAAGTATATTCAAACTGTAACAATAGGCCAAACTACTTATAAATAAGAAGCCATTTCTAAAGTGTAGTTTTATTTGAGAACAACAGCTTCAACATCTGAACATAAATACAAATATTATTTTACATTACTTAATGGAGTTGGGAAATATATTTAGATGGCTGGGATTTTTAAGATCTTTTTGACATGAAACATAATTATTTATGATTATGATCAATGGACAATGTATTATGTAACACATGATTTCAAAGCTGAAAGATTATATAACTTGTCTAACATTAAGGCAATGGATAAACACTTTCTTTTTTTGAGACAGAGTCTCCCTCTGTCACCAAGCTGGAGTGCAGTGGTGTGATCTCAGTTCACTGCAACCTCCACCTCCTAGTTCAAGCAATTCTCCTGCCTCAGCCTCCCAAGTAGCTGGGATTACAGGCACATGGGGCTAATTTTTTTATTTTTTAGTAGAGATGGGTTTTCACCATGTTGGCCAGGCTGATCTCGAACTCCTGACCTCAAGTGATCCGCCCACCTCGGCCTCCCAAAGTGTTGGGATTACAGGCACAAGCCACCACGCCCAGCCTGTAATGGATAAACACTTTCTAAACAGCAAATTTAAGCATACGATGGCAGAGTTTTTAACTTTTCCAGACACTCAAGACATGCAAATGCATTCCAAAAGGTAGACACACAAAGTCATCAAGTCTAATGTGCCCGACCTCAGGAAAATGTGCAATGTATATTCTGCTATCTTCTTCAGACAAATTTTGTAAATTCAGCACATGAAAAGAGACTATATGATGAGTTAGTATTTTTAAAGGTGCCAGAGGTCCAGAACATTGTCATGTGAAATGATACTGATGTGTTCTAGGATTAGAGTCCAGCTACACTCAAAACTGCCAAGCTTTAAAAAGCCCAGTCACTAAAGGTAAATACATTTTCATGTACAGTAAGATTAAAACCAACCAAATCTATATAAATGGTAGTACAACCTTCTTATGACAGACAAGACACTTAAGCTCAAATTATAATTTCAAAGTATTTCATCATATGCAAAGTGGTAAGCCACAAGTGTCTAAAAAAGAGCTAGAGAATATTAAAAAGTCTAAAAGAATATATAACATGGCCAGGCGCAGTGGCTCACACCTGTAATCCTAGCACTTAGGGAGGCCGAGGTGGGTGGATCACTCGAGCTCAGGAGTTCAAGACCAGCCTGGGCAACATGGTGAAACCCCATTTCTACAAAAAATACAAAAATTAGCCAGGTGTGGTGGCCTGCGCCTGTACTCCCAGCTACTTGGGAGGCTAAGGCAGGAGAATCGCTTGAGCCCAGGTGGTAGATATTGAAGTGACCCGAGATTGTGCCACTACACTCCAGCCTGGGTGACAGAAGAAGACCTTGTCTCAAAAAAAATTAAAATAAAAAAGAAAAAAAACCATAAAACACAATTAACAGTGATTATCCTTGGGTAGAGAGATTATAAGTAATTTAAAAGTGGTTTTCCTTCTTTTTGGTTTATATATTCTCATTTATATTTGAACATGTATAATGCATGAGATTAAAAAAGAGTAATTAGGGCCAGATGCAGTGGCTTACACCTGTAATCCCAGCACTTTGGGAGGCCAAGGCGGGTGGATCACGAGGTCAGGAGATCGAGACCATCCTGGCTAACACGGTGAAACCCTGTCTCTACTAAAAATACAAAAAATTAGCCAGGCGTGGTGGCAGGCGCCTGTAGTCCCAGCTACTCAGGAGGTGGAGGCAAGAGAATGGCACGAGCCCGGGAGGCGGAGCTTGCAGTGAGCTGAGATTGCGCCACTGCACTCCAGCCTGGGTGACAGAGCCAGACTCCGTCTCAAAAAAAAAAAAAGAGTAATTGACCAGGCATGGTGGCTTACACCTATAATCCCAGCATTTATCACCACCTGACATATCACATATCTATTCGTTTATGTTTTGTCTTCATCATAAGGCAGAGAATTTGTTTTGTTCATACCTACATCTCAGGCATGCAGTAGGCACACACCATTTGTCATTCTTATTGCTACCATAAATTACAATACAAAGAATAAAATGAACAAGTCTATACTGATTCGTGACTTGTTCTCCAAAGAGCAGTTTTGCTTTTATAATAACTTTCTAAAATGTCAGTTGCTCAAAGAATTCAAACTTCAAGAAGAACAGATATCTTTTGCTTTAAAAACTGTTGCTTTAGGATATATTTGGAACCCTTCAAATAAAAATTTTATCCACATTCCAAATAATACAATTTTAAGTAAGTGTGACTTTTAAAAATGTCTCTGCAACTTAAAGCAAAGAAAAAAACCAATCGCATTGTAAAAATGGCATAAATTGTGGCTGCTAGATTGACTATTAAAATAATTTACATCACAGACCAAAAAAAACCATATTTTTGGCACTGCTTATGTAAGCTAATTGCAAAAATGTATATTGTGCTTTCCAAAAAAAAAATGAATGACTAATTCTGAGGTTAAGGATAGCACAATTTATCTTACATTGATTTCACTCAAAATACTTATTAATACGATTCCTCTCTGATCATTAAGCTTTTAGAATACAAATCATAACTTGTATAATTATTAGTTGTACCAGTTATACCTCCTATAACAGCATTCTGGCATCGTGGGGCTGAAACACGAATTTTAATTCTCTGGCGTTAGCACACAAAATAAGCATGCACAGGACAACGAGAAACTAAACTGCAAGACATCGCCACCTGGCCCATTTAATGAAGTATGGCAAGTGGTCAAGAAGGCTGAATGTGTAGAAGGAATAGCGAGTGATCTCTGTCACAGTCCACGCGACCAGAAAAAGCACCACACTCTCCTCATTCTGGATCTGCAGAATTACAGAGAAAACCAGTGTCATTCAACCTGGAACTTACTTTTCAATGAAGGTACTTACTTTACTTATTTATTGCCTTTTATTTATAATGGAATGTTAGGGTTAGACAAATGCAATACAGAAAACTTAATGCAGTCACCCTTAACATAATTAATTATAAACGTGGAACTTAAACATATCTTATGCACAGGAATAGTTGACCATAGACTGGTTTTTCTTCCCTCGTCCTTCACTTCAGGCAATAACGCTATCATTGGAGGACAATGTTACCTTGCTGAAACCAAAATCTGACCCTCCTGCTTCTAGTAATCATTGAATCACACCTGTTCTACTGTAGGAACAACGCTTGAATTGCTCACTCATCTTTGGCCCTTTTACTACTATTTTTTTTTCAGGGCTTTATCATCTCTCATCTTGACTACTGTAACTGTTTCCTAAATAGTCTTTCCTCTCTTTATTGTCCTCATGAATGCAAGTTTTCTTTTAAAAAGAAGTCAAGGAAGCAAATAAATAAAAAACAAATTGGAATCAGCTAAATCCTGTGATTTAAAAGTTTCACTGGTCCCACACTGCTTAACAGAATAAAAGGATGAGCCCTAATACCTGGGCACCATATTCAAGGTTCTTTACAATCCTTGCTCGGAAATCTCTCCAACTTCTTCTACAATTACTCAGCCCTCCTACCTACTTCTCTCTCTGGTGACACTAGATATTGTTATTTCTAGAATATGCTCTGAACTTGTGCAATTTAACACATGCTATTCCCTCTCACTGGAATGTTAACTCTCTTATTCCATAAAAAAATTGTTTCCCATCTTTCAAGATTCAGCTAAAACATCTCGCCCTCTAGAAAACTGACTCCAACCCTCTCCTCTCACCCTGAGCAGTTATTTGCTCACCACCCTTATTTATTTATTTATTTAAGACGGAGTCTTGCTCTGTCACCCAGGCTGGAGTGCAGTGGCGTGAGCTTGGCTCACTGCAACCTCCACGTCCTAGGTTCAAGTGAATCTCATGCCTCAGCCTCCAGAGTAGCTGGGATTACATGCCTTGCTAATTTTTTTGTATTTTTAGTAGAGATGGGGTTTCACCGTGTTGGCCAGGCTGGTCTCGAACTCCTGATCTCAAGTAATCTGCCTGCCTCAGCCTCCCAAAGTGCTAGGATTACAGGCGTAAGCCACCGTGCCCAGCCCAGCACCCTTCTTCTACTGTACTTTGTTCATATCTGTGTTGTGGCATTTGCCAATCTGTACTAAGAGTTGTGTGGCTAACTCTTGTACATGTCAGCGCTCAACATCTGTATCCTTCCTTAAGGGAAGCCTTCTTTCACTCCCTACGTCAGACTAAGTCCCTCGGTATACTGCAACGCATACCGAGCTCTTGCTTCAAAGCACTTAACACTTATATAATTAAACATTTGTTTAGCTTCTCTTCCAAGTATAGGCTCCACCGGGTGAGAACCATGTTTGTATTAACAGTCATATCCCGCACACTGCCAGGCACAGATGAGGTGCATGATTAGCATAGATGAGGTGCATGATTAGCATTGTGCGTGATTCGACGTTAAGTGTCCCCCACTTCCCAATAGCCAGTACACTTGACAGCTGGGATTGCCTTGTTCTTTTGCCTTTTTTTTTTTTTTGAGACAGAGTCTCGCTCTGTCAACCAGGCTGGAGTGCAGCGACAGGATCTTGGCTCCCTGGAACCTCTGCCTGTTGGGTTCAAGTGATTCTCCTGCCTCAGCCTCCCGAGTAGCTGGGACTACAGGCATGCACCACCACACCTGGCTAATTTTTGAAATTTTAGTAGAGACAGGGTTTCACCATGTTGGCCAGGCTGGTCTCGAACTCCTGACCTCAAGTGATCTGCCTGCCTCAGCCTCTCAAAGTGCTGTGATTACAAGTGTGAGCCACCACGCCCGGCCCACTTTATTCATTTCTGTAAATCCAGAAATTTGCACAGCACCAGGTGTACAAAATGCATTCAATAATATTGGTTGAATTAATTAAGGAGTGCTGAATAGGTACCAGTGGGAAACTATCGTCAGCAACAAATAAATAGGAACACTAAGGCAGAGATCGTCTGGAGGATAAACAGGGCAGATGGGTCCTGTTTTCTTTTTGGAACTCGTGACTCTCAAGCTTCCCTTTATCTCCGTCTCTCTAGCTAATGTCTAGTTAATGTTGTCTTTCTTCTCCTTCATTCTTCAGACTCATGGTAGTCCTAACTCAGCTATTATATTCCCTCACTGCCTGGAAGAGTCTCTCTTCTAATCTGTGAATGCTGTCCTCCTGCTTTTAAACTAGTAGGCAAAGTTAATTAATAGTTTACCTGTCCTGTTGTATGTGGTCACTGCTATCTGCACTACCTGCATGGCAGTCGCTGGTTAGGGTACAGGTAAATCATGCAAGTTGAGTGAAAGATACTAGTGAAGAGGGATAAAGTATAAAGAGCAGGAGGTCAGTGATCTGTCCTCATGCAGACAGGAGGCCAGTGAAGCTAAGAGGAACAGAGAAGAGGTCAGGTGTCAGTCCCCAAGCATCTAGGAAAGGCATCTGAGAAATGGAAAGGAGGCCAGAGATCTGTCCTCGAGTAGACAGGAGGCTTTAAAGGCTGTCAAGAAGGTCAGAAGGGTTGACATGGGAAATGTTCCTGTCATGGGTTTAATTGTTTTTTTTTTGAGATGGAGTCTCACTCTGTCACCCAAACTGGAGTGCAGGGGTGCAATCTCAGCTCACTGCCCCCTCCGCCTCCCAAGTTCAAGCAATTCTCCTGCCTCAGCCTCCCGAGTAGCTGGGATGGCAGGCACCCACCACCACGTCTGGCTAATTTTTGTATTTTTGGTAGAGACGAGGTTTCACCATGTTGGCCAGGCTGGTCTTGAACTCCTGACCCTCAGGTGGTTCGCCCACCTCGGCCTCCCAAAGTGCTGGGATTACAGGCGGGCGCCACCTCGCCTGGCCCTGTCACGGGTTTAAAATGCCCAGTATCTTGACATAGCAGCATGGGGTCTATCTCGCCTAAAAGGTTTGAATCATTAATTAGATTCAATAATTAGGTCTGTCTCCTGTCATGCCTCAATAAAAATTGTTTATTTTTCCTTAAGCTCCTTAGCACTTTTTTGAAAATTATTTTTAATTGGAAATTAAAATTGCATATATTTATGGTGAACAACATGATGTTCTGAAATATGTATGCATTGTGAAATGGCCAAATCAAGCTAACGAACCTATGTGTTACCATATATACTTATATATTTGTGGTAAGACCACTATTCTCTTAGCAATTTTCAAATATACAATACACTGCTATTAACTATAGTCACCACGTTGCCTAATAAACCTCTTGAACTTAATTCCTCCTAACTAAAATTTTTATCCTTTCACCCCTTCTAACTTTTAGTCTTTTCCATTTGTTCAGATCTACAGAACTGCCTTTACTTTTTATGTCTGTTGCTATAATACTCAATGCTAAATGAGACATAATTTTTTTTTTTTGAGACAGAGTCTCACTCTGTCACTCAGGCTGGAGTGCAGTGGCACAATCTCAGCTCACTGCAACCTCTGCCTCTCGGGTTCAAGTGATTCTTTTGCCTCAGCCTCCTGAGTAGCTGGGATTACAGGTGTTCACCACTACGCCTGGCTAATTTTTGTATTTTTAGTAGGGACAGGGTTTCACCATGTTGGCCAGGCTGGTCTCAAACTCCTGACCTCAGGTGATCCACCCGCCTTGGCCTCCCAAAGTGCTGGGATTACAGGCGTGAGCCACTGTGCCTGGCCAGAAATAATAAATTGTATACTGACAACTTTGATTACATAATCAAAGAGGACAACTGGGATTGAAAAGAAACTTCTATAGAAAAGAACATTTTCTGCAGGTTATTTGATAGAATCTGAATACTAATTTCAAAAACTGGAAAATATCAAAGGAGAATATATTATGGATATAAGATGCCAATATTTGGTTTTGTTTGTGTTTCACAGTCATTCTGCTAAGGCACTAAGTCAATGCACAATATCTAAAACTTTTTGTCCAATGCTTCCACTTCCTGAAATATACAAATGTTAATATTTTAGATTCCCATGAATGGAAAGCTTTCCTGCAGGCTCAAGTAGACAACATGTTTGTGTCACTTACTGGTTTTATACTGTGAGTAATGAGCCACACCATAAAGATTCTTGAACTCACTTGGACCCCAGTCACAAGCACAGAAGTAGGTACAATTCCTTAAAAAGAAAAACAAGTCAACTATTGCCCTAAAGGCAATTTATAATAAAAGTATAAAATTAAAGCCAAAACTCACCAATTAAACAGTGAACTATCTGTAAGCAAATAGAAAAAAATCATTACGTGAATAATAGAAAACATCAAATAAACCACTCTCAACATTGGTATTAAGCAAATCCATAGGTGGTATGTAATCAGCAAAATCATATTGATTTTGCACAACAAAAAATGTTCACATAAATATTACAGCAATAGAAAAACAGCATAATGGAAAACTTACCTCAAGCAAGGCAAATGTCTGGAAAAATTTAAGTGTCTTCTGAATACTTTTATATAAACCTCTGTGTGTCCCTTTTTCCATATAAAAACGTACCATGGCAATAGCTAGAACCAACCACCTAAAAAAAAAAGTATTTTATAAATTTCTTTTGAACTTAATACCACTGATTTATATATTTGTGTTTACAACAGTATTATTCAAAATAGTGAAAAGGTGAAAGCAACCCAGGTGTCCATAAGTGAGTGAATGGACACACCAAATGTGATCTATACAGGACAGGCGCGGTGGCTCACGCCTGTAATCCCAGGACTTTGGGAGGCCGAGGCAGGCGGATCATGAGGTCAGGAGATCGAGACCATCCTGCTAACACATTGAAACCCCGTCTCTATACAAAAAATTAGCCGGGCGTGGTGGCGGGCGCCTACTGTCCCAGCTACTCAGGATGCTGAGGCAGGAGAATGGCGTGAACCCGGGAGGCGGAGCTTGCAGTGAGCCAAGATAATGCCACTGCACTCCAGCCTGGGTGACAGAGTGAGACTCTGTCTCAAAAAAAAAAAAAAAAAAAAAAAAGAAATGTGGTCTATACAGACAATAGAATATTAGCCTTAAAAAGGAAGAGAAATTCTGACATATCATGCAGCATGGATAAACCTTGAAGACCTTATGCTATGTGAAATAAGCTAGGAACAAAAGGACTAATACTGTATGATCATTTTTTTCTTTAAAAAATTTCTTTTTTTGCATTATGTGTTGCTGTCATCTTTAACAAATAACAATTATTGATTGATTGAGACAGGGTCTCATTCTGTCACCCTGGCTGAAGTGCAGTGGCGCAATCTTGGCTCACTGCTGCCTTGACGTCCAGGGCTCAAGCGATCCTTCCATCCCAGCCCTCCCCATAGCTGGGACTACAGGTGTGCGCCATCATATCCGGCTAATTTGTGTATTTTTTGTAGATATGGGTTTTCGCCATATTGCCCAGGCTGGTCTCAAATTCCTGAACTCAAGCGATCCATCCACCTCAGCCTCCCAAAGTGCTGGGATTACATGGCGTGAGCCACCATGCCCAGCCTGTATAATTTAATTTATATGAGGTATACCTAGGGTAGTCAAATTCATAGAGACAGAAAGTAGGATAGTGGTGGCTAGGGGCTGGGGACAGATGGGGCAATGAGGAGTTAGCATTCACTGGGTGCAGAGTTTCAGTTTTGCAAGATAAAAAGTTATGGAGACAGAAGGAAGTAACGGTTACACAAAAATGTGAATATACTTAATGCCATTGAACTTACACTTTAAAAAGGATAAGATGGGCCAGGCGCAGTGGCTTACACCTGCAATCCTAGCACTTTGGAAGGCCGAGGCAGGCGGATCACTTGAGGCCAGAAGTTTAAGACCAGTGTGGCCAACATGGTGAAACCCCGTCTCTACTAAAAATACAAAAATTAGCCAGGCGTGGTGGCGCACACCTGGAGTCCCAGCTACTCGGGAGGCTGAGGCAGGAGAATGGCTCAAACCCGGGAGGCGGAGGTTGCAGTGAGCCAAGATCGCACCACTGCATTCAGCCTGGGCGACAGAGCAAGACTCCATCTCGGGGGGAAAAGAAAAGTCATCAGTTAATATTTACTTAATTTTCACTAAAAACAACAACAACAACAATTGACAAGCCACAGATAGAAGATCAGCTATGGGCCTACTTTCAAAAAGGTTGTTTAAAAAAAAAAAAAAAAAAAGAAGAGGCCAGGCGCAGTGGCTCACCCCTGTAATCCCAACACCTTGGAAGGTTGAGGTGGGTGGATCACCGGAGGTCAGGAGTTTGAGACCAGCCTGGCCAACATAGCAAAACTCCATCTGTATTAAAAATACAAAAATTAGCCAAGTGTGGTGGTGGGCACCTATAGTCCCAGCTACTCGGGAGGCTGAGGCAGGAGAATTGTTTGAACCCATGAGGCGGAGGTTGCAGTGAGCTGAGATGGTGCCACTGCACTCCAGCCTCGGTGACAGAGTGAGACTCTGTCTCAAAAAAAAAGAAAAGAGAAGAAAAAAACAGCCTGGGCAGCATGGCAAGATCCCATCTCTACAAAAAAAATTTTTTAGAGGCATGGTGGCACATGCCTGTGGTTCCAGCTACTTGGAAGGCTGAGGTGGGAGGATCACTTGAGCACAGAGCATCTGGTTGCAGTAAGCCATGTTTGTGCCACTGTAGTCCAGGCTGTGCAACAGAGACCCTGTCTCAAAAAAAAAAACAAGAGAGAGAGAGAGAAAAAGGAAAGAAAAAAATACTACATGCCCTCACTTTTAAACTTACGTTTGCATATAAATACAGCTTATGTTCTGTGAATTAATGGTACTTTAAATATAAGCTAGAGTTGTGGAGAGCAGCTTTCTCATACTACTTCTCACTCTTCCTAAAGTCACCAATGAGAAGTTATTTTGACCCAGTTTCCCTTGCAATTACAAAAGCACGTTTAAGGTTAAGCAACTTACCTCATCTGCAGCTTTTTAAAAGCTCTAATAACTCACCCAGGGAAATGAGGAGCTACCCTAGTCTTTTAGATAGTCTCCAAAGAGTATAGTAAGTGGATTTATGAAATATAAAATTATCGTGCAGTTTTAACTTTTTTAACCAAACAACACTCATACAGTGGACAAATGGCTTGAAAAGATTCCTGCAAAGAATCTACTAACTGAATCTGATGAAAATTCATGCTCAAGAGAACAGTAAGATGGCAGAATAACACTTCTATTCTTAGAACATAACAAGGTAAAAGCAATGACTTGTTTGTCGGATTGGCAAGAAGTCAAGTAAATACCTGAAAGGACCACAAGGACCTTTGAAACGCAGACATATTCATGATAACAACAATGACAATAATAAGTGTATTGTCAGAGTGCATTCTACATCTTAGACACTGTTTTCGGTGCATAACATATTAACCTCAAATCCTCACAATAACCCTATGAGGCGAGGGTCTTCTATTATCCTATTTCACTACTGAGGAAATAGGCAGAGAGGGTCACACAGCCACCACTAAGCTCATAGCATATGCTCTTAAGCCATTATGTTGTATCGGTCTGGCTCTAAGTCTATACTGTGCCCCGAGATACCAGTTAATCATAGCAATTCATATTTACATTATAAATATTTTTAAAAGTTATATGGAGAGTCTATGCTCAAATATTTTAACTGATAGTAGCATGCTATCCAAAAAGTTTGAAGGCCACTCTTTTAGATGAGATAATCATCTTCCAGAGACATTCAGTTACTTACCCTGAGTCTTAGAGTAAGTTAATGATTGAGTCTGAAATAGAACCTCTGCAGTCTCTAGACTCCCTAGTCCTGACCCCTTTCCACTCTACCCCAGCTTCTCTGTGGCTACAACTGATGGATTCATCTCATGTGAGCGCCAACACTGAACTCGGTACTGGACTGATCCTACGGCACTCATCTGAATCATGCTTTAGATACCTTCCACAACTAAAGTGTTCTGATTTCATTACCTTCAATTCCAAGTCCCTGTATTTCTTCTACTAAGAAAATAAAAAGTTTATTAAGATATTTTCATTCATATTTTCCATACACTTGTCTTTTCTGGTGAATCCAAATCAGATGTCCACAAAAGATAAGTTTGAGAGGCAATTATTAACCTACCAATCAAAGGAGTCATTTGGATGGCAAGTTTTCTACATTTTTAAACAGCATTGTATAAAAATCCATGCATCGTTAACATTATAACAAGTTCTACTGTTGTTCCATAGGTGGCAGTATTGTACCACCTAACATAGTATCATGATCCTGCCACTCACTAAACTGTGGGAAGTAAAAGAAATTGACAGGCTCAGGGGTTTGAAAGGACCTATCGAACCATCTATTCTAACCTCTTGTCTGTTTTTCCATAGGTAAGGCCAGGAGCCAATTGAATCAGGGTTCACTTCCTAAGCCCTCCATCACAAAGGGTGACAGTCAAAGAAAGTCTCTCTAAGGGTCCTATATTGAACTAGTTTTGAACTTCCTTCATCTATCGGTTTAGTAACTATAATAAAACAAACAGAAAATATTTCAAAAGCAATTGGAATTTCTGCAATTAGGATTTTTTTTTTTTTTAGACAGATTGTCACTTTGTCCCGCAGGCTGGAGTGAGTGGCGTGCCCGTGGCTCTGGCAGCCTTGGGTTCCCAGACTTCAGCAATCTTCCCACCTCAGCCTCCTGAGTAGCTGGGACCACAGGGGTGTACCACCACACCTGGCTCATTATTGTTCTTGCTGTTATGGGGTTTTTTTTTTTTAGTAGAGATGGGGTCTCCCTATGTTGCCCAGGCTAATCTTGAACTCCTGGGCTCAAGCCATCTGCCTGCCTCAGCCTCCCAAAGTAATGGGATTACAGGTGTGAGCCACTGCACCTGGCCAGACTCTCTCTTTTGTGATGCTAGCAGTTACTAATGATCATTGCCTAGATCCATTATTTCAATAATCGTTGAAAAACAATATTCTAGCTTGCTATTTCCTTTGTATACCTCCTTCAGCCACTTGGAGGCTTGGACCGAAGATAGTCTTCAACTTTCATAAACTCCATACTTGCTTTTTTTTTTTTTTTTTGAAAAGGAGTCTTGCCCTGTTGCCCAGTCTGGTGCGATTTCAGCTCACTGCAACCTCAACCTCCCAGGTTCAAGTGATTCTCGTGCCTCAGCCTCCCGAATGGCTGGGATTACAGGTACCTGCCACCATACCCAGCTAATTTTTGTAATTTTAGTACAGACGGGGTTTCAACATGTTGGCCAGACCTCAAGTGATCTGCCTGCCTCAGCCTCCCAAAGTACTGGGGATACAGACGTGAGCCACAACATCTGGCCCATACTTTCATATATTGTTCATTGACACCTCTAAACTGCCTTTTCTAGATAAAAGTTACACTTTTGTTTAGCAGCCAATATGTGAGTGCTTCAACTGATTGTACAGCAGCACTAATGCCAATAACGAGTCAGCTGAAAGATTCATAAAAGAAAAAACACCCGAGAAACTGAATTTCACTACGATTAAGACACCTGCTCTTTGAAAGGTACTGTTAAGAGAATAAAATGTCAAGCCCAAACTGGAAGAAAATATTTGCAAATCACATATCTGGTAAAGCACCTGTATCCAGATTGTATAAAGAACTTTCAAAACTCTATAACAGGAAATCAAACAGCCCATTAAAGAAAAAAAAATGGGCAAAAGGGTTTTTTTTTTTTTTTTTTTTTTTTTGAGATGGAGTCTTGCTCTGTCACCCAAGCTGAAGTGCAGCGGCACGATCTCGGCTCACTGCAAGCTCCGCCTCTGGGTTCACATCATTCTCCTGCCTCAGCCTCCCGAGTAGCTGAGACTATAGGCGCCCACCACCACGCCCAGCTAATTTGTTGTATTTTTAATAGAAACGGGGTTTCACCGTGTTAGCCAGGATGGTCTCGATCTCCTGACCTCATGATCCACTCACCTCGGCCTCCTAAAGTGCTGGGATTACAAGCGTGAGCCACCATGCCCAGCTAAAAATGGGCAAAAGATTTGAACAGATACCCAGGAAGATACACGATTGGCAACTGAAGCACATGAAAAGATACTCAGTATCATTAGTTACTAGGGAAAACAAAATCAAAATCCCAATGAGATAACACAATGTACTTCTCAGAATGTCTAAAATTACAATGACTGACCACAACCAAGGGTTGGCAAGGATGTGCACCAATGGGAAGTCCCATTCATTGCCAGAAGGAAGATAAAAGGGTATAACCACTTTGGAAACCAGTTTGGCAGTTTCATAAGAAATTACACTTTGGGAGGCCAAGGTGGTTGGATCATGTGAGGTCAGGAGTTTGAGACCAGGCTGGCCAACCTGGTGAAATCCCGTCTCTACTAAAAATAGAAAAAAAATTAGCCAGCCGTGGTGGCGCACGCCTGGAGTCCCAGCCACATAGGAAGCTGAGGCAGGAGAATCGCTTGAACTCGCAGGCAGAGGTTGCAGTGAGCCGAGGTTGCACCACTGCACTCCAGCGTAGGTGGCACAGTGAGACTCCATTCAAAAAAAAAAAAAAAAGAACGAAAGAAATTGAACACTTAACTACCCTATGACCCAGCCCCTCCACTCCTAGGTATTTACCCAAGCAAAACAAGAGCATATGTTCGTACACAGACATGTACATGCATGCTTATAGCTTGATTTCTAATAGCAAAAACTGAAGAGAGCCCAAATGTCCATCAACAAATTGATGGATGAACAATTTGTGGTAGGTCCATTCGCAGATCTGTCCTCAGCAACAAAATAGATTCTACGCAGCAATAAAAGATATGGCTTTTACTTAACATTCTGGGAAATGAACCTTGGGTTTCTTGTTCTATTAAATCATACTAAGTATATTGTGAAAATATCTTACTTTCTCTTTCTGCACGAAGTGCAATTTTAGGCCAGGCACAGTTGCTCACACCTGTAATCCCAGGATTTTGGGAGGCCAAGGTGGGTGGATTGCTTGGGCCCAGGAGTTCAAGACCAGCCTGGGCAACATGGCAAGACCTTGTCTCTACAAAATATTAAAAAATTAGCCAGGTGTGGTGGCACGTGACTGTAGTCCCAGCTGCTCGGGAGGCTGAGGTGGGAGGATCACTTGAGCCTGGGTGTCTGAGCAGTGAGCTGAGCTGATGCTACTGCACTCCAGAGCCAGACTCTGTCTCAAAAAAAAAAAAAAGTACAATTTTAAATAAACCACTAGGAATAAAAATGGACATTTGTAAACATCCACTGTGCATCAGGCATCCTGCTAAGAACTTCATATCCATTATCTTTTTATTCCTTTATAATCTAGCTAAGTAGTTGTGCTGTTCCAACTTTACAGATGAGAAAACTAAGAGTCAGAGAGGTTAAGTAGCTTATCTGAGGTTACCCAGCTACAAAGGAATGAGACACAACCTTTAAACAACACCTTTCTGTATTGTGTACAGACTAAAATCCAAACATGTTAGCAAAGCATCTAAGGCCCAGTGCAATGGCCCAAGCTACCTGTCCGCCTTCATTTCCCACTCTACACTTCAGGCCCCTCCTTTTTTTTTTTTTTTTTGAGACAGAGTCTCGCTGTTGCCCAGGCTGGAGTGCAGTGGCGTGGTCTCGGATCACTGCAACCTCTGCCTCCTGGGTTCAAGAGATTCTCCTGCCTCAGCCTCCCAAGTAGCTGGGACTACAGGTGCACACCACCACACCCAGCTAATTTTTTGTATTTTTAGTGGAGACAGGGTTTCACTGTGTTAGCCAGGATGGTCTCGATCTCCTGACCTTGTGATCCGCCTGCTTCGGCCTCAAGTGCTGGGATTACAGGCGTGAGCCACCACGCCCGGCCCAAGCCCTCTTCTTGATGCCTCAACAGATGTCTTGCAATTTCAGATCTCTGTCCTCTAACTCATGCTGTTTCCCCACTTATGCCTACTAAGTCCTTCACCGCTCAGTTTAAATGCTGTGATCTCTCACAGAAAACTTTCTCTAATTCTCCCTACCTGTCTGTCCTCTGACACATCTGCTTAGCACTTATCTCATTATTTTATTGCAATTGTTCTTTATATATTAATGCCCCAGGTTACCCTGCTTCAAGGACAGGGCCTAAAGTATTTGAAGGACACTGCATTTATATATATGGGCTCAAAAGTATTTGTCAGAAAGAAAGAGAGAGGGAGGGTGAGAAATGCTCACTTCCCTATTACGAGCAAGTGCCATAAAAATCCTTACATCTGGCCAGGTGTGGTGGCTCATGCCTATAATCCCAGCACTTTGGGAGGCCGAGGTGGGCAGATCATGAGGCCAGGAGATCGAGACCATCCTGGCTAACTCGGTGAAACCCCGTCTCTACTAAAAATACAAAAAAAATTAGCCAGTTGCGGTGGTGGACGCCTGTAGTCCCAGCTACTCAGGAGGCTGAGGCAGAAGAATGGCGTGAACCCAGGAGGCGGAGGTTGCAGTGAGCTGAGATCACGCCACTGCACTCCAGCCTGGGCAACAGAGCAAGACTCCGTCTCAAAAAAAAAAAAAATCCTTACATCTGCCAGGCATGGTAGCACTGACCTGTAATCCCAGCTACTCAGGAGACTAATGCAGGAAGATCACTTGAGCCCAGGAGTTTCAGGCCAGCCTAGGCAACAAAGCTAGACCCCATCTCAAAAAAAAAAAAAAAAAAAAAAAAAAAACCCAAAAAAATCCTTACATCCTTTAAAGGTATAATTCTACTTCCGGGAATTTATTACACTAAGCCACTAATTGAACAGAAACAAATAAAAGCAAAATGTCATTAGGGGCATGATTTAATCCATTATTGTATATTAATTCTATACACTCATATGTAACTGCCAAAAAGTATAATTATGAAAACCATATGCAAACCTGACAGCCTATTAAGTGAAAATGGAAAAATATACAATAGAGCAGATAACAACAATGCTGTAATACATTCACTCATTCATTCATTCAAATATTTATTGAGTACTTCATGGAGTTTACACTCTAATGGAGATGACAGACAATAAGCATTGCGAATAAGTAAAATGCATTATACAATCATATGAAAGAAAGTGGGATGGAGAAAAATAAACAGGCAAGGGAGATAAGGAGTATGTGTTTCACTATTCAAATTGAGATGGCCAGGTAAGGCCTCCTTGAGAATGAAGTTTTGAGTAAAATCTTGGAAGAGGTCAGATATTCACATGAAAGATAAAAAGAAAATTAAAGTGTGTGATAGGCTTATAAAATAACAAGCTGTTTTTTACATTTATGTAAAATTTTATAATATTTCTTAAATACTATTCCATTGCTTTGCAATTTGGGGTGTGTGTGTGTGTGTGTGTCTGTCTGTGTGTGTGTGTGTGTGTGTGTGTGTGTGTGTGTGTGTGTGGTTTTTGAGATGGGGTCTCGCTATGCTGCCCAGGCTGGTCTTAAACTACTGGGCTCAGGCAATCCTCCTGCCTCAGTCTCCTGAGTAGCTGGGATTACAGATGCATACCACTGTTCCCAGCTTGTTTTGAAAATTATTACAAAAAAATTAATAAACACGCCAAAGTTCTGCTAAAAGAGAAATAAAATAAGTTAAATGAACAAAAAGAGCGTCAACTAGTCTTCTGCTCTCCGCTCCATGAAACGTGTAAGTTCTTGTCCCAATTTCAACACTACAACGTCTTCAACCTTATTTACCACTATTCCCCAACAGCATCCTCCAGTTCAATCAAGAGAATACATCAGGCTTGCATATCATGCCTATTTCCAGAATTTATATCACCTGAAATGTCTACTCTCTATGTATGCAAATCTTATTCCTTCTTCAAATCTCAACGCCTCTAGAAAGCCTCTGAAGAGTCAGTTACAGAGATTATTCCATTTCAGTATCCCTTATTTTGTAAATATGACAAGGAAACTTCTCAATAGAGGCAGAGGGAGACAAGCCCTGATTTGCCAGGGAAGGGTCAGAGGGACAGAATAGAGAAAGCATTTAATTCTGTGCCAGCTAAGGCAGGAGACCTGGAAAACTTCAAAGAGGTCGATTTGATTAGAAGTCATGGGAATAACAGGAGAATATTATACAAAAGTGGAAAACCTGAGCACAGAAGCAGAGCGCTGTGAAAATACATGGTGCTTTGAGGGAAGAGTGAGTCAGAGATATCAAATGCAAGTTGACTGGAAAGGGGAATCGGGAGCAGCTTGCAAAAACCCTTGAATGGCAGACAGCCTGAATCCCTTAGATCAGGGTGGAGGTGGCAGGGAGTCACTGAAGTCTTTAAAGTGGAGCTATGCACTGATGTTCATTTTTGAAATATAAGTTGGCTTTCAAGACAGAGAGTCAAATGAAAAGAGAAAGGACAGACACCCAGTTAACACAAGTCAGATATTTCAAAATGTTTACTGGCTGGGCACGGTGGCTCACACCTGTAATCCCAGCACTTTGGGAAGCCAACGTGGGAGGATCACTTGAGAACATCCTGGGCAATACAGCAAAAACCTGTCTTTACAGAAATTATTATTATTATTTTTTTGTGTGAGACAGAGTCTTGCTCTGTCATCCAAACTGGAGTGCAGTGGCACGATCTCTCAGCCTCCTGGGTTCAAGTGATTCTCGTGCCTCAGCCTTCCAAGTAGCTGAGATTACAGGCAGGTGCCACCACGCCTGGCTAATTTTTGTATTTTTAATAGAGACGGGGTTTTGCCATGTTGGTAAGGCTGGTCTCAAACTCCTGGCCTCAAGCGACCCACCCACCTCAGCCTCCCAAAGTGCTGGGATTACAGACGTGAGCCACCGTGCCCAGCCTACTCTACACAAAAATTTTTAAATTAGCTGGGGATGGTGGTGTGCGCCTGTAGTCCCAGCTACTCAGGAGGCTGAGGCAAGAGGATCATTTTGAGCTTCGAGGTTGGGGCTGCAGTAAGCACAACTGCACTCTAGCCTGGAAAACAGAGCAAGGCCTTGCCTTAAAAAAGAAAAAAAAAAAAAGAAATAAAAGGAAACTATTTTATTTTATTTTATTTTTTATTTTATTTTTTTTTTGAGACGGAGTCTCACTCTGTCGCCCATGCTGGAGTGCAGTGGCGCTATCTCGGCTCACTGCAAGCTCCGCCTCCCGGGTTCACGCCATTCTCCTGTTTCAGCCTTCCCAGTAGCTGGGACAATAGGCGCCCGCCATGGCGCCCGGCTAATTTTTTGTATTTTTAGTAGAGACGGGGTTTCACCGTGTTAGCCAGGATGGTCTCGATCTCCTGACCTCATGATCTGCCCGCCTCGGCCTCCCAAAGTGCTGGGATTACAGACGTGAGCCACCGCGCCCGGCTAGGGAAACGTTTATTAACCAGACTATCACAGAGGAGAGAGAATTCTTTCAGTTCCGAATGCATTTAAGGGCAGCATCGTTTGATGACTGCTGAATTGTTGTAAATACATTAGTTTTCTCTCTTTCCAAGATTATAATTTAGGAAGAAAGAAAGATGAAGTAGCAGGACAGTGGAGTCAGAGAGTCTGGGTTGAAACCCATGTCTGACTGACACTTGCTGGCTGTGATCTTGGGCAAGTATCTGTGCCTCACTTTTAAAATCTATATAATGTAATATCATGTGCCCCTCACGGGACTTTAAAGGACTAAAAATATACCTAAAATAACCAACACAGTCCCCTGCATAGTTAGTCCTCAGTAAATAACATTTGTATGAACTGTATTTGGCATTCAATATCATATGCTAAGCACATAATAGAAACTCAATCACCATAGGTAAAGATTTATTAAATCTTCGTCAATCACATTTTTCTATAAACCCTGGAGAAAGTTTAAAATATTAAGCCAGGAGTGGTAATCCCAGCACTTTTGGAGGTTGAGGTGGGAGGATTGCTTGAGGCCAGGAGTTTGAGACCAGCCTAGCCAACACAGTGAGAGCCCATTTCTACTTTTAAAAAATTAAAATAAAATATTAGTCCTGGTGCGATGGCTCACACCTGTAATCCCAGCACATTGGGAGGCCGAGGTGGGGGAATCATTTGAGGTCAGGAGTTCGAGACCAGCCTGGCCAACATGGTGATACCCTGTCTCTACCAAAAATACAAAAATTAGTGGGGTGTGGTGGCCCACACTTGTAGTGCCAGCTACTCTGGAGGCCGAGGCAGGAGAATCGCTTGAACTCCGGAGGCTGAGGTTGGCAGTGAGCGGAGATCGCGCCACTGCACTCCAGCCTGGGCGACAGAATGAGACTCCGCCTAAAAAATAAAATAAAATACTGTCAGGGCGGGATGGCTGACGCTTGTAATCCCAGCACTTGGGAGGTCGAGGTGGGCGGATCACGAGGTCAGGAGATGGAGACCATCCTGGCTAACATGGTGAAACGCCGTCTCTACTAAAAATACAAAAAAATTAGCCAGGTGTGGTGGCGGGCGCCTGTAGTCCCGGCTACTCGGGAGGCTGAGGCAGGAGAAAGGCGTGAGCCCGGGAGGCGGAGCTTGCAGTGAGCTGAGATCGCGCCACTGCACTCCAGCCTGGGAGACAGGGCGAGACTCCGTCTCAAAATAAATAAATTAATTAATAAAAATAAAAAAGAGTAAACTTTTCCATGCATTTACTAAGTTAATACTTCGAGTGATAATGAGAAAATAACTTTTTTAAAACGCAGTGCAATTTAGAAATGGAAAAGCATTTTCCCAACAGGTTTTGAGAAGCAGTTGACACAAAAGTCACTTTGACAGCTCTGCGAAGAGCGGCAGTCATTGTGTAACCTTAACTTGCAAAGTCATACTCAAAGCCAAAAATCAAGGTCCAGGGTATCAGCCACAGAGCGTGAGGCCATAAAGATGCTGGGCAGGAGCTCCAGGCTGGGATAAGGGGGGTGGTTATTTCAAAATCGTCCCAAGTGACAAGCTCTAGGACGTGCTATGCTTTAAAAAAAAAAAAAAAAAAAAAAGTCGCGGTGAAATTAACAGGGGAGAAAACTCTGCCCAGCGATCGCAGCATGAAGCTCTGCGCTCTCGAGACCATCGAGTGGCCAGGGCTGGGCGCTCCTTCAACAGCAGCGAAGGCAGCGGCGCCCGGACCGCAGCCGCCTCCCCCGCGGGCCGGCCCCGCATTCCTGCCCGGGTCTATACTTAACCTCCGGCCAGCGCCCCGCCGTGCACCGTATTAGGCAATGCCCGGCGCGCAGGGCCCGGCCCCCCCGCCCGCTCCATTCAACCCCGGCGGTGGCCGCGGCGACAGCTCCCCTCCCCCACGGCCGCTGCCCGCATCCCCCGCGCCCCTCACACCCCTGCCCGCGCCCCCTGAGCCCGGAACCTCCGTGGACCGCGGCGCCGGGAGGGCCCGAGGGTGCCCTGCGGCGCGCGTACCCCGCGGTCATGGCGATGTTGTAGAAGGTGAGCCAGGCGGTGGCCAAGAAGCCCAGGCGCCTCCGCTTGCCAGGAGCCTCCCGGTCCTCGCCGGCCTCCGAGGCGCCGCCGTTGGTGCCGTCCTCGTCGCTAGACGCCATGGTGGCCGCGCACCCGGGGGACGTGGGAGAGAGCAGCAGGAGCGTGGGAGGGGACCCTGCCCAGCCTGCAGCCCAAGCGCCGCTGCCTGCTGCCGCCGCCTCCGTCAGACGCCCCATGTGCCGCGCGCAGGGGGCTCGGCGCAGCCAGCACGACCGACCGCGAGGGGGAGGAGCGGACGCCCCCGGCCACCGCCCGCCACGCCCCCGCCCCGCCACGCCCCTTGGGAGCGCGCTCCACTCGGGGGCCAGAACGCCTGGCTCAGCACTGAGGATCAAGGACCCGCGAGCCACGGCACGCTTTCCAGGAGGCGCTGTAGTTTCCGCTCCCGAGGAAAGTGCACCCGCCTCGCTAGCTGCGGGGACCTCTTCATAGAAAGACGCCAGACGCCTTGCGCCCTGGCGATGCACACCCTGCGAGTGCATTTAGTGGGGACGCAGGGAACGTGCCTAAACTTGGCGTGGCTCTGCTCTGCCTGGCCTTTTGTAAGGCAGTTTCTCGACGCGCAGGCAGGGAGCGGGATCTTCCCGCCACTCATTCTTTTCTTTTCTTTTTAGAGACACGGTCTCAGTCTGTCTCCTAGGCTGGAGGGCAGTGACGCGAACATAGCTCACTGCAACTTCGTGGGCTCAAGCAATCTTCCCACGTCTGCCTCCCAAAGCTCTGTGATTACAAGCCTGAGCCACAGCGCTGGGCCAAACATTCATTCATTCTTAAAAGCTTCTGGGGAAGAAACGCCCATTTCGCCGTGTTTCCCATTTACCAGCGAGTCCAACAGGTCTTCCAACAGTGAGAAGACCGTCCCACTTGACTGATTTTTTTTTCCTTTTTCTCTCTCTCTCCTTTTTTTTTTTTTTTTTAGAGTCTGGAGTGCAATGGTGTGATCTCGGCTCGCTGCAACCTCCGCCTCCCTGATTCAAGAGATTCTCCTGCCTCAGCCTCCCGAGTAGCTGAAACTACAGTCATGCACCACCACGCCCGGCTAATTTTTGTTATTTTTAGTAGAGACGGTTTCACCATGTTTGCCAGGCTGGTCCCGAACTCCTGGCCTCAAGTGATCCACCCGGCTTGGCTTCCCAAAGTGCTGAGATTACAGGCGTGAGCCACCGCACCCGGCCCCACTTGTGTGAATTTTACCGGAGCGTGTGTGTGTGTCTGTATGTGTGTGTGTGTGTGTGTGTCTATTTACCAAGTGTCAGGCCTCTGAGCCCAAGCTAAGCCATTATATCCCCTGTGACCTGCATGTATTCATCCAGCTGGCCTAAAGTAACTGAAGAATCATTAAAGAAGTGAAAATGGCGGGTTCCTGCCTTAACTGATGACATTACCTTTTGAAATTCCTTCTCCTACTGAGATACAACCCCCAAATTCCTGACTCCTCCCGTTTTATTAGCTGTGTGAACTTGGACAACGTAACCTATCCATGCCTCAGTTTCCTTAGTGGAAACAATTTTTAAAAATCGTGAGCAGAGATTGGCCATTGCACTCCAGCCTGGACGATAGAGTGAGACTCTGTCTCAAAAAAATAAAATAAAAAGAAAAGGAAGGCTGGGTGTGGTGGCTCACCCCTGTAATCCCAGCACTTTGGGAGGCCGAGGCAGGCAGATCACTTGAGGTCAGGAGTTTGAGGCCAGCCTGACTAACATGGTAAAACCCCGTCTCTACTAAAAATACAAAAATTAGCGGGGTGTGGTGGTGGGCGCCTGTAATCCCAGCTACTCGGGAGTTGAGGCAGGAGAATCGCTTGAACCCAGGAGGCACAGGTTGCAGTGAGCTGAGATTGCCCCATTGCACTCCAGCCTGGGTGACAGAGCGAGACTTTGTTTCAAAAAAGAATAAAAATAAAATAAAGGGAAGAAAGAAGTAAAACTGTTTGCAAATGAGAGCAATGTGTTTCCTAGAAAATCCCAGGAATCTCGAGGAATCCTAAAAAAAAAAACCTACTGGAACTGTGTACTAGTGGCAGGATACAAGATCAACATAACAAAAATCAATTGTTTTTCTACATATTTACACAGAACAACTGGAAAATGAAATTTAAAATAAACCATACGATGTTAATCAGCATCCAAAAACATGAACTATAAAGGGATAAATTTCACAAAATATGTGTGAGACGTATACACTGAAAATTATAAATCATTGCACAAAACTATAAATCTCTGCTGAGAGAAATGAAATATCTAAATAAATAGCTGTTCCCTGTTCATGAATTGGAAGACTCTATACTGTTAAAATGTCAATTATCTCCAAATCCCAGCAGACTTTCTTTTAACTTGACAAGCTAACTATAAAATTCATACAGAGGTGCATAGGAAGAAGAAAGTTGGAGCACATATACATCTGGTTTGAAGACTTACTATAAAACTAGTTTTCAACATGCTGTGGTACACATAAGATGAGACATATAGATCAGTGAAACAGAATCAAGTCCAGGGATAGACCCATATGTATATGGTCAATTGATTTTCATAAGAAGCTAAGGTAATTTCCATGTGGAAAATATAATTTTTTCAATAAATGAAATGACTGGATACCCTTATCAAAAAATAAATCTTGACCCTTACCTCACACCATAGACCAATATTAAGTGGAAATGAATGACAGACCTAATCATGAAGCTATAATTACATAATTTCTAAGAAAATATAGAACAATCTTTGTGACTTTGGGGAAGGTGAAGATTTTGGAGGTAGAAAAAAGCACTAATCATAAAAAGGAAATAAAAGACAGATTGAGCTTCATCAAAATGGGAAATATCTGTGTTTTCAAGACAACATTAAAAAAGTGAAAATATGCACAACAGATGTCTCTAACAAGGAATTTGTATCTAGAACATGTAATGAAAGCTTACAACTTAATAAAACAATTCAATTTTTTGAAATGAGCAAAAGATTTGAATACACACTTCACAAAGATATAGAAATGGCCAATAGCCAGCCAGGCACTGTGGCTCACGCCTGTAATCTCAGCATTTTGGGAGGCTGAGGCAGGCGGATCACCTGAGGTCAGGAGTTTGAGACCACTTTGGCCAACATGGCAAAAACCCGTTTCTACTAAAAATACAAAAATTAGCTGGGCGTGGTGGCATGCCCCTGTAATCCCAGCTACTCGGGAGTCTGAGGTAGGAGAATCACTTGAACCTGGGAGGCGGAGGTTGCAGTGAGCCGAGATGGTGCCACTGCACTCCAGCCTGGGCTACAAGAGCGAAACTCCATCTCAATAAAAAAAAAAAAGTAAAAAAGAAATGGCCAATAGCACATGCAAAAGTGCTCAATCTTAGTAGTCATTTGGGAAATGCAAATTAAATCCATAATGAGATAGCGCCACACAACCACTCAAGTGGCTAATATATTAAAATGTTAGGAAGGATTGGCATTCTCATACAAGGCTAAAAAGAATACTGCTTTGGAAAATAATTTGGCAATTTCTTACATCAATATACACTTACTTAGCATATGATCCAGTAATTTCACTCTTGGTATTTAACCAAGAGAAATAAAAACATATGTCTACACTAAGTCTTGAAACCAAATGTTCATAGCAGCTTTAGTCATAGTAACTCCAAATTGAAAATAACTCATGTGTCCATCAATGTGTGAATGAATAAACAAACTGTAGTGTATTCATACAATGGAATATTACTCAGCAATAAAAAGGAACATACTATTGTACATGTCACATGAATGAATCTCATTAACTTTGTGCTGAGCAAAAGCAGCCAGACACAAAATATTATATAGTATATGATTACTTTTATATAAAACTCTAGAAAAGCAAAAATCTAATCTGAAGGGACAGAAAACAAAAAAGGTTGTTTCCTGAAGTTGGGGATGCCTGTAGGGAGAATAGACCAATAATAAATACAGGAAACCTTTTGCAGTAGTGTGAATGTTCGCTATGTTGATCGTGGTGGTTACACAGCTTTACATATTTGTTACAACTCATCATACTGGCCGGGTACGGTGGTTCATGCCTGTAATACCAGCACTTTGGGAGGCTGAGGCGGGCAGATCATCTGAAGTCAAGAGTTCGAGACCAGCATGGCAAACATGGTGAAACACCATCTCTACTAAAAATACAAAAATTAGCCAGGTGTGGTGGTGCACGTCTGTAGTCCCAGCTACTCGGGAGGCTGAGGGATGAGAATGGCTTGAACCTGCAGGCAGAGGTTGCAGTGAGCTGAGATCACGCCCCTGAACTCTAGTCTGGGCAACGGAGATTCGGTTTCAAAAAAAAAAAAAAACCTCACCATACTGAACACATAAAATAGATTCATTTCATTGAGTATAAATTATTAGAATAGATTTATAAATGCCATGAACACTACATATTTTAACGTATAAAATTTATAATATTGATATGTTTAACATGAAACCCAAATATTGTGGCAGAATGCCTTTGTATTTTGCAGTTAATAGTTTCCCTACCAAATATTCCTTTAAAGCATCTAATCGGCCACAAGATATAACTCATTTTCACAACAGTTATGCATGGTACAAAGTTCAATATAATAATATTTTGAAAAATAAACTTTTAAATGCCCTAGGAATAAATAATATTTCAACAGATTTGTAAAATCATCCCTATAAAATGTGAATTTACCATGTACTATGTAGAAATAGGTGATACCAAAATGAATGAAAAATGGAGCCCGTTTCCATGAAGCCAACAATTGTTATAAAATGGATAAGAAAATCATACAAATTAATATATTCTAAGGTATGTTATTAACATGTCACTTCTCACGTGCCAGACACTTCAGCTGATTTAATCCACACAGTCTTTTCAGGTACGTATTTCTATCCACATTTACAAATGAGCTCATTGAAGCCTGGAGAAGTTAAGAAACTTGCCCAAGCTTGTCAGCCAATGGGCAGTGATTTTGAGGGACCACTGACTCCAAAGCCCATGTTCTATTATGAATTGCAGAGTATAATAAATATATAAAAAGTAAATAAATATAATAAATTGCAGAGTATAATAAATTACAAAGTGTTTTGGGAGCTAAAGAGCTGTCGAAAAATGTAACTTGTCTGGAGAATCAGAACATGCAAGAAATCACTTTTAAATACTTAAAGAATGAGTATGATTTCAACAAATCGCAGAGGGTATTGCAGGCTGAGAGCTGATCATGAACGCGGGGGCGGGAAGAACAAACAAGTTTGAGAAGTGAGTTGTGCAGATTAAAGAAATGTTAGAGGTATTAGAGGAGAAGGATAAAATAGATACATACTGAGAACCACTCTATTTTAAAAGGCAGTATGAGCTTCTAAAGATTTTCAGTATGAAAACCACAGTGAAGAAACTCCATTCTCAAGCATTAATTTGGGCCAGGCTCTGTGGCTCACCCCTATAATCTCAGCACTTTGGGAGGCTGAGGTGGGCAGATCACCTGAGGTCAGGGATTCAAGACCAGCCTGGCCAACTAGGGAAACCCGGTCTTTACTAAAAATACAAAAATTAGCGAGGCGTGATGGCGTGCACCTATAATCCCAGCTACTCCGGAGGCTGAGGTGGGAGAATCGCTTGAATCTAGGAGGGGGAGGTTGCAGTGAGTGGAGATGGCACCACTGCGCTCCAGCCTGGGCGACAGAGGGAGACTCTGTCTCAAAAAAAACAATTAATTTTGCAGCAGTGTATCAAATAAATTGGTATGAGGGGATGCAAGAAATGACAGCTGTAGTCTAGGAGATAAGTAAGAAAGACCAGAACTGGGTTGGTGGCAATAGTCGTTGGAAAGTGGATGGTGAAGAGAACTTCAGTTTCAGCTGAAGAGGAGGATGAATAAGGAGATATCTTAAAAAATAAAATAAAGGGCCAGGTGCAGTGGCTCACGCCTGTAATCCCAGCACTTTGGGAGGCCGAGGCGGGCGGACCACGAGGTCAGGAGATCGAGACCATCCTGGCTAACATGGTGAAACCCTCTCTCTACTAAAAATACAAAAAATTAGCCGGGCGTGGTGGCGGGCGCCTGTAGTCCCAGCTACTCGGGAGGCTGAGGCAGGAGAATGGCGTGAACCTGGGAGGCGGAGCTTGCAGTGAGCCGAGACTGGGCGACAAAGCGAGACTCTGTCTCAAAAATAAATAAATTAATTAATTAAAATAAAATAAAATTAGCTTTTGGGGTACAAGTGGTTTCTGGTTTCGTGAATGAAGTGTATAGTGGTGAAGTCTGAGATTTCAGTGCACTTGTCACCTGAGTAGTGTACGTGGTACCCAATATGTAGTTTTTCTATCCCTCAAAGCCCTCGCGCCCTCCCTGCTTCTGAGTCTCCAGTGTTCACTACACCACTCTGTGTGCCTTCGCATACCCATAGCTTAGCTCCCAATGATGAGTGAGAATATATGGTATTTGGTTTTCTATTCCTGAGTTGCTTCACTTAGAATAATGGCCTCCAGTTCCATCCAAGTTGCTGCAAAAGACATGAATAAGGAGATATATTGAGATAACAAGAGAATCAAAATAAGATTTTTATTTGTTGTTTTTTATTTGCCGAAGGTGTCATGAAAGAGGGAGAGATTGATTACCTATTTGGAATGGGCTATTTTATGAAGCAAGATGTCTCTGACAGTGGAAAGATGAGGGATTAAGAAGATGGATGGAAAGATTAGGTTTTTTTAAATTTATTTTTATTTTTATTTATTTATTTATTTATTTTTGACACGAAGTCTAGCTCTGTCTCCAAGGCTGGATCGCAGTGGCACAATCTCGGCTCACTGCAACATCCGCCTCCCGGGGTCCAGCGATTCTCCCGATTAGCTGGGATTACAGGCGCCCGCCACCACGTACAGCTAATTTTTGTATTTTTAGTAGAAACGGGTTTTTGCCATGTTGGCCAGACTGGTCTCAAATTCCTGATCTCAGGTGATCTACCTGCCTCACCCTCCCAAAGTGTTGGGATTACAGGCATGAGCCACCATGCCTGGCTGGATTCGATTTCAGAAAGAGAAAAAAATCCTTCTTTCTCAGACAGGAATAAAGAAAATGGAGATACAGATATTTTAAAGTAGGGAAAAGAAAGTTGAAGTAAGTAGTTCCACTGAGAGTGATGTGTCCTGAGGGCAAATAAGATTTGGAATGGCACCTTATATACAACTTTATTTTATTTCTCAAAACATCATATTATTTTTCCCAGTCTAAGGAATAGCCCTTGCCTTTAGAATAAAGGCATTTAGAACTCTCTATTATAACCCGAGCCCATAGGGGCCAATGGACTATTACCTCCTAGTCCATGCCATTGAAATCCTCTGATCCAGCCAGGCAGGTCTGTTCCTTGTCCAGAAAGTGACCTAGAGAGAATTTAATCCAAATCTCCTTTCTGTTCACCCTCCCCAACCTGTTGTTTTCCCTTCCCAACTGCTCCCCAAGCTGCTGTTTTCCCTTACACAAATAAGAATGTTTTGAAAATCTCATTCATTCTTCAAAGATGTTTTCAATACCAATTCTTTTAAGTGTCTTTCCCTGACCACTTCAACGTACATTAAATTCAATAGTTTGTAGTGATAATGTGTCGTTTCTTTTGGCATTTCATTATATATCATTTTCTGCTTTTCCAACAGTTTGTAGGGACACAAATACTTTGTAGCGATACCAATAGTTTGTGGTGATAATGTGTCGTTTCTTTTGGCATTTAATTATATATCATTTTCTGCTTTTCCTTAATTTACACTTGTGTGTGTTTTGTCTATGAAGAAGAAATGCATATGAGAGATCACAAACTATATTTTTAAAAATCCTTTTCAAAAACCCATTAGTGTTTTGCAATTTTGAACAGCTTTGTGGAGTTATAAATGACATAGAGCAAACTGCATGTATTTAAAGTATACCATTTAATAAGTTGTAACAAATGTGTCCTCTGTGAAACTTTCATCACAATCAAGGCAGAGAACATATCCATCACCTCGAAAAGTGTCCTCCTGCTCTTTTGTAATCCCCACCTCCTCCCCTGGCAACCACTCATCTGCTTTCTATCACTGCAGAGTAGTTTGCATTTGCAAGAAAGTTGTATAAATAGAATCATACATGACATACTCTTTGTTGACTTTGTTTTTTTGTTCACTTGGGGTAATTACTTTGAGCTGGTCCATGGCTGGCCCATGGGCATGCGGTCTGCGTAGTCCATAGAGTCTTGCACTTAGAAGGGCTCTGTGCTTGTTTGGGCTGGGCACAGTGCCTCATGACTGTAATCCCAGCACTTTGGGAGGCCGAGGCAGGAAGATCACGAGATCAGGAGATCGAGACCATCCTGGCTAACACGATGAAACCCCGTCTTTACTAAAAATACAAAAAATTAGCCAGGTGTGGTGGCACACGCCTGTAGTCCCAGCTACACTGGAGGCTGAGGCAGGAGAATTGCTTCAACCCAGGAGGTGGAGCTTCAAGTGAGCCTAGATAGCACCACTGCACTCCAGACTGGGTATCAGAGCGAGACTCCGTCTCAGGAAAAAAAAAGAGAAAGGCTCCGTGGTTGTTTGAATGCTCCACTGTCATTCTTTTTGAAGTTCTTCATATTTTGTGAACAAGAAGACCTACATTTTCCTTTTGCACTGGGCCCCACACATCATGTTGCTGATCCTGAAATAGAGATTCATCCATATGCGTGTATAGATTAACAGTTTATTTTGTTTTATTGCTGAGCCGTTGTTCCATGGTATGGATGTCCTACAATTTGTTTATCCATTCATTTACCAAAAGCATTTGGGTTTTTTTCCAGTTACAAATAAAGGATCCATGAACATTTGTGTATAAGGCTATATAAAGATATGCTTTCAAGCTGGGCATAGCGGCTCATGCATATAATCCCAGTACTTTGAGAGGCCAGGGTTAGAGGATAGCTTGAGGCCAGGAATTTGAGGCCAGGCTGGGCAACATAGCAATACCCTATCTTAAAAAAAAAAGCAAAAACAAAAGATATGCCTTCATTTCTTTTAGGTAAATACTGAAACACAGAATGACTGAGAACATAGTAAGTGTATGTCTAACTTTTTAAGAAACCACACTGTTTTCTAACTTTTTTTTTTTTTTTAGATGGAGTCTCGCTCTGTCATCCAGGCTGGAGTGCAGTGGTGTGATCTCTGCTCACTGCAAGCTCCGCTTTCTAGGTTCACGCCATTCTTCTGCCTCAGCCTCCCGAGTAGCTGGGATTACAGGCACCCGCGACCACGCCCGGCTAATTTTTTGTATTTTTAGTAGAGATGGGGTTTTGCCATGTTAGCCAGGATGGTCTCGATCTCCTGACCTCATGATCCACCTGCCTCGGCCTCCCAAAGTGCTGGGATTACAGGCATGAGCCACTGTGCCTGGCCTGTTTTCTAATTTTTTAAACAGATTTACAAATTTTTTACTTTTTGCACAAAGAGTCAGCATGGTTTCTTTCATGGGATGGATGACCTGGATAATCCATTCAAGGAAGTTCACTTAGTCCAACTTAATGAAACCTATATCCCTTGCATACTGGGGAGCACATTGAGGCTGTATTTTTGGATCACATCATGCTGGTTTGAACAAGAACCCTGGCCAATTTCACAGGTGGCTCTAGTATAGCTGCTGGATACCCATCTTGCCCTTAAGAGTAAGAGGTGAAAGGAAACAGCTAGTACATACGTGCACCTTTCAAATTTTTCCAACTTTTCTAAAGTGGTTGCACCATTTTACATTCCCATCAGCCGTGCAGGAGAGTTTCAGTTGCTCCACATCCTAGCCAACACTTGGTGTAGTTAGTCTTCGAAATTTTAGACATTCTAATAGATGTATTATTTCACTGTGGTTTTAATTTTCACTTCCCTAATGACTAATTATGCTGTTGCTTTTCATGTGCTTATTTGTCAGTTGTATATTTTTCTTGGTATAGTTACTGTTCAAATCTGTTGGCCAATTTTTTTTCTTTCTTTCTTTCTTTCTTCTTTCTTTCTTTCTTTCTTTCTTTCTTTCTTTCTTTCTTTCTTTCTTTCTTTCTCTTTCTTTTTTTTTTTTTTAAGACAGGGTCTCACTCTGTCACCCAGGCTGGAGTGCAGTGGCACGATCTCAGCTCTATCTCCCGGGTTCAAGTGATTCTCGTGTCTCAGCCTCCCAAGTAGCTGGGATTACAGGTGCAAGCCACCATACCCAGCTAAATTTTTTTTTTGAGACAGAGTCTCGCTCTGTTGCTCAGACTGGAGTGCAGTGGTGTGGTCTTGGCTCACTGCAACCTCTGCCTCCCGGGTTCAAGCGATTCTCCTGTCTCAGCCTTCCAAGTAGCTGGGATTACAGGTACCTGCTACCACACCTGGCTAATTTTTTTGTATTTTTAGTAGATATGGGGTTTCACTATGTTGGCCAGGCTGGTCTCAAACTCTTGATCTCATGATCCGCCCATCTTGGCCTCCCAAAGCTCTGGGATTCACAGGAGTGAGCCACTACACTTGGCCTGTTGCTGAATTTTGTGGTGGATTAATTGCTTTATTTAATTATTAAGTTTTGAGACTACTATATATTTTCTAGGTAAAAATCCTTTATCAGATATATGATTTCCAAATATTTTTTTCCAGTTCATGGGAGAATTTTATTCATTTTTTTTTTAGAGACAGAATCTCACTGTGTTGCCTAGGCCAGTCTTGAATTCCTGAGCTCAAGCAATCCTCCCACTAAAGTGCTGTAATTCCACGCATAAGCCAGTGGGAGAATTTTCTTCACTGTAACTTTCAAAGGGCAGAAGTTATTAATTTTGGCGAAGTTCTGTTTATCAATTTTTTTCTTTGAAGGATTGAGTTTTTAGTGTTGTATCTAGGAAATTATTGCCTAACCCAGGGTAACAAAGGTTTTGTCCTATTTTCTTCTGGAAATTTAATATTTGAGGTTTTATATTTGGGTCTATGATCCATTTTGAGTTAATTTTTGCATATGATATGAGGTATGAAATGAGGCTCATATTTTTGCATATAAATATCCAAGTGTTCCAGGGCCATTTGTTAAAAACCTATCTTTTCTCTGCTGAATTGCTTCTGTACCTTGTCAAAAATCAGTTGTCCATTTACATATGAATATATTTCTGTTAGGTCTATTCTGTTCTCTTGATCTTCTTGTCTGTCTTTATGCCAGTACCGTATTGTCTTGATTGCCATAGCTTTATAACAAATCTTGAAATCAAGTCGTGATTTGTGTTTGTGACAATGACAGGGTTAATGATGTTAGTAATCTGTAATGTATATGTTCTTAGCACATCATGACAGAATTTGACTGGCATGGTGTGGTTACTTCAACAGGATGAGAGCAATGATACCACTAGAGAGAAGTGATAGCATTAATTTCAGAGGAAAAGAAACACTAAAATTTCACCAGTTTTTCTATTTGTAGGCGTCACAATAGGAAGGAATGTGAGGAAGAAAGCTGGTGCATTTGGGAGAACACTTGTGAAATGTAGCAGATGGCCAGGCGCCGTGGCTCACGCCTGTAATCCCAGCACTTTGGGAGGCCGAGGTGGGTGGATCATTTGAGGTCAGGAGTTCGTGCCCAGCCTGGCCAATATGGTGAAACCCCGTCTCTACTAAAAACACAAAAATTAGCCGGGCGTGGTGGCAGGCGCCTGTAGTCCCAGCTGCTCAGGAGGCTGAGGCAGGAGAATTGCTTGAAACTGGGAGGTAGAGATTTCAGTGAGTGGAGATTGCCCTACTGCACTCCACTCTGGGCAATAGAGCAAGATTGAGTCTCAAATTAAAAAAAAAAAAAAAAAAGTAGCAGAAGTGAGCTGTAGTGGAAACAAATACAAAGAAAGGGAATGAGAACTGAAACATGAAGAGCAAGAAACCTCTGAACACAGAGGACTGATCCGGGAAATGATAAGTTGCGCATTGTGGTTTGGAAGGAATATTGGAATTCATTTAACCCAATCTCCTTATTTTTTTGTATTGATGTGAAAACTGAGAGACAAGGAAGTTCCTTTAGAGCTTATCTATAATCTTCTTTAGAACAGAATCAATCGTGCAAATTTGGTTCTAGGCTGACAGCTGAAAGTCAAGACTTTGTAAGTAAAATCCTTCTGTTCTGTAGGTATATTATTGTAAATAAGAACTTCATTCTTAAAGAACAATTTCATACCTTACAAAATTGATTATGAAAATAAAACAAAACATACACATATGCAATTATGAATATTAATTATGTAAGACTAAAATCAATATAAAAAGTAGTATTTTAAATGCTCCTTTGGGGAATATTTTCTACATTGGCACAGATGTAGTCCAGAGAATTTTAGAATGAAAATGCCTTTTTTCCTTTTGTAAATATGTAAATTTCATTTTGTAAATATGTATATGTATATAGAGTCAGCATATGCATTTTTCACTGTGCTAAATGTTGAATTGCCTTCAAAACTGGAGTCGTCTATTCGAAAAATCTTTGAATGGTAAATGATGGGAAGGAATAGATTCCTTTGTGAGGTCTTCAGTTTCCAAGATCCTTAAGATGTATCAGCTGCTGAGTCAGCAGAATCAGCATCAACCCAGACCAGCTGGTAAGTGTTGCTAATGTGGTTACCTGGTGTGTGGTAGTTACTAGATGTTCATAAAAGAAAAAGACATGGTCTTTATAATAGTGAAAGGCAAAAGTGGAAGAAGTCATAAATTGAATTATGATGAATTGGATGAGTTTATATCATACCATCATTTGTTATGAAAAGGTTATTTATAGACCCTGGCATTATATAGATTGGTTCAAACTTCTCCAAATAAGAGATGTCAGAGTATGATAGAGCAGCTGTTCCAGAATATCCATTAGGAACAAAAGAGCGACAGGGGTGGGGACAGGCTTGCAGTCTAGTTGCGGGGAAAGGGTCTGACTGATGCTGTGGTTTTCAAACATTTTTGCTTTTTTGAAACATATACCTTCTCTCATATTTTTAAGTGATCTACAGTTTTTTTTTTTAAATCATAACTCTAAACAGTTGCAAAAGATATAATTTCTGGTGAATTTTAACAGCTTTATTTAGGTGTAATTCAAATACAGTATCTGTGCATATTTAAAAATAAATATTGGCATATATACCAATATATATTGAAAATGTAGTAATGAAAGCTTTACTACAGTCAAAATAATGAAGATAGAGAGTCACCCCTTCCCACCCTTTTCGCCTCCCCAAAATACCCTATCTCTTTTAAAAATTTCCAGTGAAGCCATGTAGGCCTGGTGTTAACTTTGTTGAAAAATTTTAACAAGAAATTCAAAGGGAGCTTTTCACATTAAATATTTCTTGGGACTGGGCATGGTGGCTCACGCCCGTAATCCCAGGACTTTGGGAGGCCAAGGAAAGAGAATCGTTTGAGACCAGGAGTTTGAGACCAGCCTGGGCAACACAGCGAGACCCCATCTCTACAAAAAACAAAAAATGATACAAATAAATAAATATTTCTTCAGTGAGATTTATTAGTTTGTGCCACTGAAAGGATTTGCCATTTCTTCCGTGTTGTCCAGTTTATGGGTCTAAAATTAGTCATAATATTTTCTTATTATCCTGTTAACATCTATAGCATCTGTAGTGATGCCACGTCTCTCATTTTGGAAGTTGATAGTTTGTGACTTTTCTTTTTTCCCCCCTAACTAGTCTGGTTATAGTTTTATCAATTTTATTAACCTCCACAAAAAACTGGCTTTAGTTTCTTTTATTTTCTCTATTTGTGTCTTATTTCTCATTGATTTCCATTCTGATGTTTATTAGTGCCTTTCTTCTGTGTACTTTGGGTTTCATTTGCTACTTTTTCTAGTTTTTTAAGGTAAAAGCTGAGATCATTGATTTGAGACTTTTCTTCTTTTCTAATGTAAGTGCTATTTTATACTATAAATATCTCGGTAAATACTGCTTTAATTGCTTTCCACAAATTTTGATATGCTGTGTTTTCATTTGTATTCTATTTAAAATACTTTTCAATTTTCATTTTTATTTCTTTTTGACCGTGGAATAGTAAATTCGTTGTTATTTAGTTTCCAAATGTTAATTAGTATGTTAATTCATTTCCAAATATTTGGGGACTTTCAACTAGCCTTTTGCTACATACTTTTAATTTAACTCCATTTTAGTCAGAGAACATACTTTGTATGACTTGAATGTTTTTAGATTTATTGAGATTTGTTTTATATCCCAGACTACAATCTGTCTTAATAAATACCTCATGTACACTGGAAAATAATGTATATGCAGCCTTTATTGGATGTAGTGTTCTAACAAGTTCAATTACATCAAGTTTGTTGTTAGTACTGTTCGTCTCTATAGTCTTACTGATTTTCCTCTACTTGTCCTGTCAATATTGAGACAGGGAAGTTAAAATTTCAACTATATGATGTAGTTGTTTATTTTTCCTTGAAATTCATCAGTTTTTGTTTCATGTACTTTGAAGCTCTGTTATTATATGCAAAAATGTATAAAATTGTTATATTCTCTGTTTTTATTTTTAAAGTAACTTTCTTATACACGTCATATAGTTGGGTCTTGTTTTTAAAAAATAGACTGACAATTCCTGCCCTTTAACTGCAGTTTAGATCTTTTGTATTTAATATAATTATTAATGACTAGGTCAAAATCTATCATCTTACTTTTGTTTTCTATTTGTCTCTTCTGTTCTTTTTTCTTCTCGTCCTCATTTGCTGCCTTTTTTTGAATTACGTGAATTTTAAAAATTTTTATGTATTTCCACCATTGTCTCTCTATATCTTTTTGTTTGATTTTCTTTTGGGGGGTATTGCTCTAGAGCTTAGAGTATGCATTTTTAACTTATCATAATCTACTTTTAAATAATATTTATACCACTGCATGTATAATGTAAGAACTCTTCCAGTATTATATTTCTATTTGTCTCCTTCTATCTTTTGTGATATTATTTTGATGTATTTTACTTTTGCCTATGCTATAAACCCCATAATACAATTATTTTTGTTTTTAAATACATTTTAAAATGAGAAAGAAGTGTCTGTTATATTTACTCTCACACGACCATTCGGAGGATTTTCATTTTGTTTTTTAGATTCAAATCTCCAAGTGACACCGTATTTCTATTGCCTGAAGAATTTTGGATTTTTGTTTGTTTGTTTGAACGTTTCTTATTGTGTAGTTTTTGCTGATGATGAGTTCTTTCGGCTTTTTTTGTATGCAGGGGATGTAGCCCCAGGACCCCCATGCGGATACCAAAATATACAGATGCTCAAGTCACTTTATTTCAACTTCATTTTGAAAAAGATTTTTGCTGGTATAAAATTCTACATTGACAATTTTTAAATTTGAGGACTTTAAAGGTACTATCCACTATCTTTTAAAAAAAATTTGCAGGGCCGGGCGCGGTGGCTCACGCTTGTAATCCTAGCACTTTGGGAGGCCGAGGCGGGCGCATCACGAGGTCAGGAGATCAAGACCACGGTGAAACCCCATCTCTACTAAAAATATTAAAAAAAAAATAGCCGGGCGTGGTGGCGGGCGCCTGTAGTCCCAGCTACTCGGAGAGGCTGAGGCAGGAGAATGGCGTGAACCCAGGAGGCGGAGCTTGCAGTGAGCCGAGATCGCGCCACTGCACTCCAGCCTGGGCGACAGAGCGAGATTCCGTCTCAAAAAAAAAAAAAAAAATTTCGGTAAGACACAACTTTTTCCAGCATAAGGACTGTCACGCTAGGTCTCCCTTAAAGCAAGAACTTCACTCTCTGGTGCTTGCGTATCTCCCCTCTCCTCCCTCATCCTCTATTTCTGTCATTTCATACTGGTCGATTCTGCTGCTTGCAACAGATGTAGGAAAGGATTTTATGGCGAGAAGATTTTAAAACTGCTGCATTCTCAACACCTACACAATGCCTGGTGCATTATAAGAGCTTC
>NW_026652277.1:17323924-17523252 GCF_009828535.3 Hylobates moloch
GGCCTCTCAAAGTGCTGGGATTACAGGTGTGAGCCACCGCGCCCAGCCCTCCCCACCCCTCTTTGTTACTTTCAATAGAACTCCAATTACCCATGTGCTATACTGCTTTATATTTTTCTATAGGTCATTGAGATTTTTTATTTTTCAGTCTTTTTCTTCTATGTGCTTCACTTTTGTATAGTTTCTGTTGCTGTGTCTTCAGATTCACTTATTTTTTCTACTGTAGTGTCTAAACTCTTATTAATTCTTTTTTTAAAATTATTTTTATTTTTATTTTTTACTTTTTATTTTTGAGACGGAGTCTCGCTCTGTCGCCCAGGATGGAGTGGAGTGCCATGCCTTGTGATCCACCTGCCTCGGCCTCCCAAAGTGCTGGGATTACAGACTTGAGCCACCGTGCCCGGCTAAACTCCCATTAATTCTATCTAGTGGAAGTTTTATGTCAGATAGTGTAATTTTAATCTCTAGAATTGCCATTTGCTTCTTTTTTGATGCCTTTTATTTCTCTCCCCATTATATCCATCTTTTTGTAAGCCCTTGAGCATATTGATCACAGTTAGAACTCTTTAAACATTCTTATGTTAATTCAATCATCTCTTTAATTTCCGGGTCTGTTTCCATGGACTGATTGCCCTACTGGTTATTAGCCACATTTTCCTGCTCGTTTATGTGTTCAGCAGTATTTTATTGGAGTCTGGCCATTGAAGAATTTTATATTTTTGAGTGGATAAATATACGCATTCCTGTTAAGAGTTTCATACTTTGTTCTGCCCCTAATTTATGTTGCCCAGCTTACTTTTCAGGAGTTACTCTTTAAGCTTTTTTAGAGCAAAGGTAGAGGTAGACTTCCATGTCAGGCCACTCCCCACTACTAAGACATTAGCCTTTTGGGTATTTACTTAACACTCAGTGTATTCAACTAATTTTCTTCCTTCTGGCTTTGAGAACTGAAATGATTCCCTGACTTGTATGAACTCTTGGGATTTTTCACAATTTGCTTCCCTGGTAATAGGTCTTTGCCTAAAAGTGCTTTGCCCAAACTTGTAGAGCTTTACCGTACCCATGACCAGATTAGCATTCAAAGCCCCAAGGGGAACACTTGTGCAGATTTCTTTCTTTTTTTTTGAGATGGAGTTTCGCTCTTGTTGCTCAGGCTGGGGTGCAATGGCACGCTCTTGGCTCACTGCAACCTCTGCCTCCCGGGTTCAAGCAATTCTCCTGCCTCAGCCTCCCAAGTAGCTGGGATTACAGTCAACTGCCACCACGCCCAGCTAATTTATTTTATTTTTAGTAGAGACGGGGCTTCACTATGTTGGCCAGGCTGGTCTCGAACTCCTGATCTCAGGCAATCCACCTACCTCGGCCTCCCAAAGTGCTGGGATTACAGACGTGAGCCACCACACCCGGCCCCTTGTGCAGATTTCTGAAGCTCTTCCCTGCATAGCACCCTCCTAATATATTGCCCTCCAAATTCTAGTCTCTTGGCCTCCTCAAACTTTGATTTTTGTCTCTTCAATGCAATAAGACCTTTGGGTTCTTTTGGGGTCCCACCTCCCTGTGCCACAGCCTAGAAACTGATTCCAGGCAGAATGCTATCGTAATCATTGGGCTCACTGCATATGCTTCCTTTCTTCTTGAAATCATAGTCCAGTGCTGCCTGTTGTCCCATGTTTGAAATCATTCCATATATTTTGTCCAATGTCCTATTTGCTTATTGTAAAAAGATAAGTCTGGATCCTGTTATTCTCTCATGGCCAGTGATGGAGGTTTGCCATTTTAATCATAATAAATTTTATTTATTTACTGCATTTAACAAACATTTATGGAATGTCTACCGTGAAGAGCCCAAAAACAGGGAAAAATGATTCAGACTAATGCTTATACAATTAAAAAGTTACAATATTGTGGTAGCTTTTAAGTACGACCCCAAAATTCTTTGACACTCTTTCCACCAAGAGGTAAATTTTATTTCCTCTTCCCTTAAGTGTAGATGCTGTGACTGCCTGTCCAAAAGAATATGACTGAAATGAGGCTGTGCTTATTTCCTAGCCCAGGTCTTAAGAAACTGGCAGTTTCCCTGCTCTTGCAATACTCAGTCGTATGCCCATCCAACACACTGAGAGGAACCAAGCAGATACGTAGGAGCTCCCATGTAGTTGTTCTGGTTGGTAACCCCAATGACTCAGCCAACTGCTAGGACCAACTGCCAGACATATAACTGAGCAAACTTTGAAATGATTGTAGCCCTGGCTGTAGTCATTCCAGCCTCTGAGCTACCCCTGCTGAGACTGTGTGGTCCCGGCTAAGTTCTAACCGAATTTCTGTTTGTAAGCGAAAGAAATGATTGTTGTTGCCCTAAGATACTAAATTTGCAATTTGCAGTGTTTTTTTTTTTTTTTTTTTTTTTGAGATGGAGTTTCGCTCTTGTTGCCCAGGCTGGAGTGCAATGGTGTGATCTCGGCTCACCGCAACCTCCACCTCCCATGTTCAAGCGATTCTCCTGCCTCAGCCTCCCGAGTAGCTGAGATTACAGGTATGCGCCACCATGCCCAGCTAGTTTTGTATTTTTAGTAGAGACAGAGTTTCTCCATGTTGGTCAGGCTGGTTTTGAACTCCCGACCTCAGGTGATCTGCCCACCTCAGCCTCCCAAAGTGCTGGGATTACAGACGTGAGCCACTGTGCCCAGGTATAATAGACACCTGTAACACATACCATACCATTAAGTGCTATAATAGAGGTAGTCAATTAACGAATGGATTAACAAATATTTATTATGTGCCTATTACTAGTCTGGTACTGAGTCAGGAAAGGCTTTTAAGAAGCAAAATCGAAGCGGAAGTTTAGAGGAGATCTAGGACCTAAATAGAGTAAGAGCAGGAAAAGCAGATAGAGTTGCTTGTTTGAAGATATAAAAAGCATGGGGGTAAATGCCACTAGTTCAGAAAGGCTAACTTAGAGGGTAGGAGAAAAAAACTGTGAAGAGATGAGTTACTGAGAGGCCAGTTCATCAAGGAGGTAATGCTAAAGAAGGGGGGTTTAATCCTGAAGGTAAGGCTACTCTGCACACTTGTAATCATACAAGTAATTTTTTATTTAATGACTATCTTCCCCATAGGCTGTACTCCAAAAAGGCTAAATCTCACTGAGCTTTTATCCCTATAATTCCAGCATCTAAAATGTTACCTGGCACACATGGGAGTTAATAAACATTTACTGAATGACTGAGTAACTGAAGAAACCCTGTAAGAATTTTAAGGAAATGATATATAATCAGATTTGTCTATTAGAAAAATCATTCCGGCAGTAAGACAGAGAATGGTTTAGAGGTAATAGCTGTATTAGCTAGCTTGGGCTGCCATAACAAAATACCAGAGTGAGTGACTTATACAACAGAAATTAATTTTCTCGCCATTCTAAAGGTTGGAAGTCTGAGATCAGGGTACCAGCATGGTCAGTTTCTGGCGAGGGCTCTCTTACTGGCCTGCAGACAGCTGCCTTCTCGCCATATCCTCACGTGGCAGAGAGGGAGAGACAGCAAGCAATCCAGTGTCCTCCTTATAAGGGCACTAATCCCATTAGCAAGGCCCCAGCCTCATGACCTCATCTAACTCTAATTATCTCTCAAAGATTCTGTCTCCAAATACCATCACATTGGGCATAAGGGCTTCAGCATTTTTATTTTTGAGGCTACAATTCAGTCCACAGCTGTAGGAAAGGAGAAAAGACAACAGGAGGTGAATGTAATAACTTGCCTAAGAGATGAGGGAATAAACTAAAGTAGTGACAATGCAGTGGAAGAGGAAAGACTGAGAAATAGTAATCATTCCTACTTGGGTTGGAATTATTAAACTGTTAAAAACCTTCCTAGGATACTCCTTTTCCTGAACTCGAAAATTAAGACCTTTTCCTGTAGTAACTCTATTTGCATATCAGTTTTTTTTTTTTTTTTTTTTTTTTTTTGAGACAGAGTCTCTCTCTGTCGCCCAGGCTGGAGTGAAGTGGCCCGATCTCAGCTCACTGCAACCTCCATCCCCCAGGTTCAAGTGATTCTCCTGCCTCAGTCTCCTGAGTAGTTGGGATTACAGGTGCCCGCCACCATGTCCAGCTAAGTTTTTGTATTTTTAGTAGAGACCAAGTTTCGCCATGTTGGCCAGGCTGGTCTCAAACTCCTGACCTCAGATGATCCACCTGCCTCAGCCTCCCAAAGTGCTAAGATTACAGCCGTGAGCCACCACACTTGGCCAGTATTTTTGTTTTTAATGTAGATGAATTTTCAAAATCAAACTGAGAATAAAGGGATATAACATTTAACAAACAACCACAGAATTTATTAAACATACAACATTACAGAAACATTTTAATATGACATTGATATGTAGTCTTCAAAACGTTTTAAAAACTATGGTAATACTAAAAGTGAAACTCATAGTATTTCAGTATTTTAAAGGGATAATAAGGGACGTTAACTACAAAATACAAAGCATTTCACTTATGTTTGTCTTTTAAGTTAAATATTAAAAATTTTATATTTAAAAAATATTCATTATTTATACAGCACATTAATCATCGAGACCCCCCTGCCCCCATAGCTAAAGTCATTCTAGGTCAGAACACACGGATACTGCTCTCAATACTAGTATGTATTATACCCAGTGCACACATATTGATAATCAAGGCTTGAACAGTTTGTGCCCTGGCTTATTGCTGGCAACAGAGTAATTCAGTCCGGAGTACAGAGCACGTCCAAATGCATTTTCATCAATATCTGGCTCTGATACAGCCAGTCTGAGCCACCAATATCTGGCTCAGGCACTTATGATAATGGCCCAAGGCACTGCTCAGGATCTTAAGGTAAACAAGTTGTCACCTAATTCTGTCAGCCCGGCAATCAAAGCACATTTTCGAGAGGCAATGTTCTGACTTCCGTATCAGTCGTGATATTTCCGAATAATTCTATACTTGTCATAATGAAACACAAGCACGCTTTTGGTATCGGCCCCTCAAAATACTAAGAAACTCGTGGTACCAACATATCATTGTTTACATTGTTGTGTTTTAACATTTTTTCTGCTTTTGAAAGAAATACATGCTCATCAAAATATTTTGACTAATAAAATGCACAAAGAACAAAAACATTGTCTAGAATCTGGCCACTCAGAGACAATCACGTCATAATATTCTCATGTATTTCCTTTCAGACTTTTAAAATTGTGGGCATTTGTAATTTTATAAGGTTTGTAACTTCCTTCTGAAAACTTACGTATTCAGATGTCTATGCAAATATCAATCTGTATTATGCACCTTAAATGGCTGTGTAGTTTTCACATCTTGTGTACTATGATTTAATTGACCAATATAAATTACAATGATCAGTTACACTTATTTAGTGCTTACTCTATGCCAGGCACTGCAATAAGCGTTTTGCTTGTACTAATTCATTTGATCCTCACAACCCTCTTATTCCTGTTTCTTACGGATGAGGAAACTGAGACACCAAGAGGTGAAGCAATTTGTCCAATCACTTAACGTGGGACATTTTAGTGGTTGGCAATGCTTTGATCCTTCAGACAATGTTGCCACGTATACCTTTGTTCATGTTTTAAAAGAATGTCTTTAGGATTAATTTGCCGAAATGGAATTGCTGGGTCCCAAGGTTTTAAAAAGTTTGTTACATGCTTACAAATATTTCCCTTAGAAAGATTATCAGTATTTACACTTCATCCAACAGTATGTGAATGTCTGATTCCTCACATCCCTGATTCTTTGCAATTTTTTTTTTTTGAGACGGAGTTTCGCTCCTGGGTTCAAGCGATTCCCAGGCTCAGCCTCCCGAGTAGCTGGGATTACAAGCGCGCACCACCACGCCCGGTTAATTTTTTGTTATTTTTAGTAGAGACGGGGTTTCACCATGGCCAGGCTGGTCTTGAACTCCTGACCTCAGGTGATCAACCCGCCTCGGCCTCCCAGAGTGCTGGGATTACAGGCGTGAGCCACCGCGCCCGGCCGATTCTTTGTAATTTTTACCTAAAAGACAAAACATTATCTAACTGCTACTTTAATTAGAACATTTCACTTTTAGAGGTGGGACTTCATTTTTAATCAATTTTTAAAGCACTCTTTGATTACTATGTATTAATCCTGTGTTGACATGTCAATATTAGTTTCCATGGTACATTTGGAGGTGCCGTAATTTGGGGGATAATTTCCATAATTTCAAATTATGTACAAGATGAGCTTACTAAATTTGTTCCAAGTGGGACGCAAAATCTCTAGTAGCTGCTCCTTAAAACTTCTCCATGACACAGAGAATAATTTTTATTGGTTAACTAAACTTATAAGTAAAATAATTAAATCAACATTTTGAGTTGCTAGGAATCACTCACTGATGAACTTCTAGCTCCAGTTTTTTTCTGTTTTCTTTTTTTTGCTCAGTCTAGGGAGGCTATCTTGGGCTGTGAAAGACATGTCACCAACCATCACAGCTGCTGAGTGACTGCACGGTTAGTCAGTAGGTGCCAACGCCCTACTAGAAGAGCTGTCTGCAGATTCCGAAGCCGGGCGTTCAGGGACTCCCGGGAAGGAGCCAGCGTTACCTCAGCCTCTCCAAGGGAGCCGCGCGCCCTGAACACTCCCCTCTTGGGATTCAGGCCAATCCGTTCAGCTCCCATGACTTCATCCGAGCAAATTTGTCACCTCACACAGCGAATTAAACTGTTTACCTAGAAGATGATCCAAAGGAATTTCCATTTCCTTCCAGAGGGGATAAAAGGTTATGATAACCGAGAGAGCGAGAGGAAAAAAAGGGCACGGCTCGACCCAAACTCAACCTGCTTTCTTTCTCCTGGGTCTCCCAGTCACTCCTGGGGTTGTTAGTAGGCTTCAGCACGCCTGAAGGACCCTGTCCTCCGGAGACTCCTAGCCAAGGGAAAAGCAGAAGACACAAGTACTAATTCCACTCTTCTGTGTGACTAATTAAAAGAGGAGTCAGGCAGAGGGGACTCCTTCTTCAGTCTTTACCGACGGGGCAGGCTCGGGGCAGCTTTGAGACAGGCAGCGCCGAGGTCGCCCAGATTCCCGACAAGCTCCCCGCGGGGGCTTCCTCGGTTCCCTGCTGTGGCCGCCGCCGCCGCCGCCGCTGCTGCCGCGGTTGCTGGGGTTGGGTGAGAGGAGGAGCTGTCGCGGACCCTGTAGAGTCAGTCTCTGTTGCTCTTTTTCCCTGAGGAGTCTTCCTTCCTACGTCGAGCCCTGACTCCCGTGCTGTCGAGGGGGAGTCCCCGCGGACACCTCGGCACGCAGTGGAGATGCCTCTCTTTGCCACCAATCCCTTCGATCAGGATGTTGGTAAGTGTTTTTGCCTCTCCCTGCCCATTCCTCACCGGACTGCACGCTCACTCTCTGCCAGCCCCTGCCTGCATTCAGGACCCTCGGGCCAGGGCCGAGGAAGAGTTCGCTCTTCCCCTTTCCTGAGGTTCCTTCCTTCAGAGCTGGGAGGAGGTTGAGGGCTTGGCGCATCCTCTTTGAAAGAAATGGGACTCATCCTGTGAAATGGGCCTTGAGCTAGGACTGTAGGTTGCCAAAGAACTGCTGAAGGGGTTGGTGTAAAGGGCCTGGGAGGAGCAGCTGGTGTAGCATCTGGTGCAGGGACTGTGCTTCTGGAACAGTGAAGGGCTTAAGGCGTTTCTTGGCTAGATTAGGATTGTAAACCCTACACCAAAAGTGCTTGCCTAGACAAATAAATGTTGAGCGTCTGGAACTGGCAGAATGTTTTAGGTAAGGTTTCTTAGAGGATTTTAAAATCTTTTATAACGGTAACTGAAGGAGGGAGCTCTGGTTAAGGGTAGACTCTTAAAAATGTGGGGAGCGATGAAGATGAAATACTTGGCAACGACTGAAGCTGAATTGAGGACCTGGGCCTCTGGGATGTCTCTCTTAGGCTAGGTCTCTGCACTTTAAAAGGTGTAAAGAAGTGTGGAAGAAGTTGTTGAATCTGGAAAGAGTTTTAAATGCTACATTTTTGTTATTTTCTGAATCACTGGTGTTAGACACTGATCATGTCAATTCAATAGGTTTGCTTGTTTTTTATTTTATTTTATTTTTTTCTGACTTGAAGATAATAATTATGGGAATTTGAGTTTCCGGGGAGAGAATTTTGGTTTAATTTGAACGCACGTAGGAACTACCTTGGCACACAAGTGTGGAATGAAAGCAAGACAAATAGCATTTCCAAAACCCTTATGGCAGAATGTAATCATTACTGTGAATAAGGACAACCTTATGAAGTTACTTTATACGTCTTTGTGTATTTTAATTATGAAAGGTGGATGTTGAATTTTGCTTAACTCTTCCTAAAAGCAGGTCACTGAAACTTGGAGGTTTATGTAAGAGTAGAAAAAGCTTCACTCCTTACCTCCACCACTTCTCAGCTCACAGTGAAATCATAGGCAAGTTAAATTCTTTGAGTTCCAGTGTTGTTGTCTTTAAAGAGGGGAAAACATATCATTCCGTTCCGCAGTTAAATGATATGTCTAGAGGGCCTGCTACAGTGTGGTAGGCACTTACTAGGTGCTACCTTTTTTGTTCCACCTTAAATGAGTGTCCTGAATCTTAGCAGTGGACGGAACCTTGGAGATCACCGATTATGCTTAATGAATTGGAAAATTACATTTAATTTAATAAGCAGTTACCACACACTAAAGGACACAGCGGCTCAGTGACATAAGAGATACAGTGATGAGGAAGGCCTAGTTGCTGCTCTCAAGCAGTTTTACATCTCACTACATGAATCTCTAGGGGAAATACTTAAAACAGCTTCTTAATACTTGCTTCTTCTGTTTACAGCACCTTTGTCTAGTTTTCTTGGTCCTGTATAATTTAGCTAGCAACTACCCAGTCATCTTTATAGTCTACTGACTTTGTGAACACGTATTTGCACTGGATTCAGGTAAATTTCTTAATGTCAAACCCGTTCCTAGTACCTGTACCACCCAGTTCAAACACAGGCACCTTCTTGCCTTTATGCTTTTGTCCTATGCTTATACTTTCTTTTATCTTTCAACATATCCTTATGTGTTAAGGCCAACTCAGAATCCAACTCATTATACCTGAATCATTTCCTGATTACTATAGCAAAGGGTTTCTCAGTAGCAACGTTATTGACGGTTTGGACCAGATAAATATCTTTGTCATAGGAGTTTGTCCGGTGCAATAGGTGTTCAGCCTTATCCCTGGCCTTTATCCACTAGATGCCAGTGACACCCAGCTCCTACTCATGATTTTAGAAGTCTCAGGACATTGCTAAATGCCCCCTGGAAGGACAAAATACCTCCCAGTTCAGAACCGCTGCACTAGTCCAGTCTAATTTCCACCTTCTTAGGAAATTCTCTAACTTGTTTTAGCATTTTTGCCTTTACCAAATTATTTAGCATTAAAGATAGTTATATACTGTATTTTCCTCCTTATTGAGTGGTTGCTACATAGGAGGTGTTTAATAAATGTTTGTTGAGTTGAGAATGTGTCAGTTGAGCCTGCTAGACAGTATACTTCTTCAATGTAGCAACATTGTTTTGCTCCAGAAAAGCTTACTTTTTAAAGTTGCTCAGGTTTTGGTATTGGACCAATTCTCTTCTCACAATCCTTGTATTGAAATATTACAAAAGGTTTATCTAAGAAGACCCCTCAGAGATTCCCAGTACATAATCCTTGCACAGAGTCCAGTAGACTCCTATATTATTTTTTAATAGTATAACATATAGAATACAGTGTATAGAATACACTTAACAATTTTTTCTTTCACCATATCTACCAACAAGTATGTCATAACATTAAGGTAACTCATTTGATACAATTATTTATCACTTAACACTTGTATACATTTGCACGTCTTCAAAATTGTCTTCAGTCTTAATCTGAAGCTGAATCAGAAATTCACTGACTGATTTATATAATATAACTTTTTATAAAGGACACAATGCTGTTGATAGCTTTTCCCTTGGAAGAAACACCGAAAGATGTTACTAGAATGTGAGCTCTGTGAGGACAGGGATTTTTATTTGATTTGTTCACTGCGGTATCCCTAGCTGTAGACCAGTGTTTGGCATGCTAAAGAACTTTCAGTAAACATTTATGGAATAAATGAATCTCATTTTGGACATTATTATTCAAGAGTTGAATTTAGAAGAAACATAAGATAACTTATTTCATCAAGTTTTTATTTCAGAGTCTCTAGTGACTTCCACCTTGCCAAATCCAATGGTCACTTTCTAGTCCATTTCTTTGTTGATCTCTTAAGCATTCCTCTTTGATATACAGTCCTTTATTCATGGGATTTCAGGACACCAAACTTTTTCTCATTTTCTACTTAGCTCCTTTTAAGTTTTTTTGCTTCTCCTTTTTGCAGCTTCTAAAAGTTGAGTGCCCTGGGGCTCAGTTCCAGAGCCTCTTCTCTCCTTCCACTTTTTTTTTTTTCCCTTAGAGTATTAGGAAGCAATTTAGCTTAGTGTTAAGAATTCAGACTCTGGGGCCACACTGCTTGGATTCAATCCCAGGTTTGCTGCTTACCGGCAGTGTGATTTTTGGGCTAGTTGCTTAGATACTCTGTGTCTCAGTTTCCTTATCTTTAATATGGAATATAAGAGTAATAATAGTTCTTACCTTAGAGAGTTGTTAAGAGGGTTGAGTTAATATTTGTACAGCACTTAGAAAAATTTCTGTACTTTTTATTTAGTAAGATTTTAAAAAGAACCTCATCTAATTTCTTAGCTTTAAATACCTAGCGTTTTCTGGTAACTCCTGGATTTATGTTCTTACTCTCAGCCTCTTGCCTGAGCTCTCGACCTAGATATCCATCTCCTTACTGAGCATCTACATTTGGATTCTGCTTAGAGTCTAAAAACAAGCATTCAAAAACTCAATTCTTAGTTCTTTGCCCAAACCTGCTCATTCCTTCATCCTTGCTCTTCTCAGTAGACAATGTGATTACTGTTTCCTGTCACTGGGCTCTAATGTCTAGCTGTATCATTGATTCTTCTTATTCACACTTCACATTCATCCTATCATCAAGATATTTTGGTTATACTTTAAAAACATATCCAGAATCTCATTGAGAGGTGAAACTAGCTGGACTTCCTGGGTCAAGTGGGGACTTGGAGAACTTTTCGGTCTTACAAGGGGATTGTAAAATGCACCAATCAGTGCTCTGTAAAAACGCACCAATCAGTGCTCTGTAGCTAGCTAGAGGTTTGTAAAATGGACCAATTAGCACTCTGTAAAATGAACCAATCAGTGGGTCATGGGCGGGGACAAATAAGGGAATAAAAGCTGGCCACCCCAGCCAGGAGCAGCAACCAGTTTGGGTCCCCTTCCATGCTGTGGAAGCTTTGTTCTTTCACTCTGCATAATAAATTTTGCTGCTGCTCACTCTTTGGGTCTGTGCCACCTTTAAGAGCTGTAACACTCACCACAAAGGTCCGTAGCTTCATTCTTGAAGTCAGCGAGACCACAGACCCACCAGAGGGAACAAACTCTGGACACATCATCACCTTTTTCTGTCTCACCATTCTTACCTTAGTTCAGTCATTGTTGTCTCTCATAGTCAGTGGCAAGAGCCTTCTGGTAGGTTTCTTTGTCACCACTCTTGCCTCTACAATCAGTTCTCATTTACCAAGGTCAGTGATCTTTTAAAAATGTTACCTGCTCAGAGGTCTCTGGTAGCTTCCTATCCTACTTAAAGGGAAATGCAAATTTTTTTATTGTGGCTCACAATATGGCTCCTTCCTGTGTGTCTGATATGATTATGATCTCCAAACTCACTCTCTTGAATTCCAGGCTTCTTAAATCTGAATGCTCCAAGCTCATTCCTGCCTCTGTAGCTATGTGGTACTCTTTGCCTGGGATACTCCTCACCCAGTTATTTGAAGGTCTGGATGTTTATCACACCCATTCAGGACTGTTGAAACGTCATTTTCTAAGAGAGGCTTTCCCTAATAATCTTCTGTAAAAAATATCCTTCTTGGGCTGAATGCAGTGGCTCACGCCCGTAACCCCTACACTTTGGGAGGCTGAGGCAGGAGGATTCCTTGAGGCCAGGAATTGGAGACCAGTCTGGGCAACATAATGAGACCCTGTCTCTACAAACAATAAAAAAGTTAGCTGGCATGTTGGTATGCCTGTAGTCCCAGTTACTCGGGATGCTGAATCCAGAGGATTGGTTGAGCTCGGGAGGTCAAGGCTGCAGTGAGCTGTGACTGCACTCTTGCCTGGGCAAGAGGGTGAGACCCTGTCTTTAAAAAAATAAATAAATAAAATTAAAAAACATGCATCTTTACCCTCTCACTCGGTTTCTTTGTTCCTTTTTTTTTCTTTATAGTACTTAGTGACCTGACATTAATTGATTGATTATCTTTTGTGTGGAATGTAAACTCCATCAAGATCAGAACTTTTCATTTTTTTCCCCTAATACTTTAGGGATAGTGTCTGGTACATAGAAAGCACTCAAGAATTATTTATCAAATAGTGAATTATTGGTATTTTTCTAGAACATTAGTCTTGTATTTCTATTTGGTGTCCTTTTTTCCCTCCAAAACAAATTTGTCTGTCAGAAAACTGAAGTTATCTTTCTCAGTCTGGCTCTTCATTCATTATTTGGTAACATTTTTGTTTGTTTTTAAATCTTTTTTACATTAATGTAGATGGGGTTTTGCCATGTTGGCCAGGCTGGTCTTGAACTCCTAGCCTCAAGTGATCTGCCTGCATCAGCCTCACAAAGTGCTGGGATTACAGATGTGAGGGCCCCCGGGCCCTGCCAATTTGGTAATATTTTAGTGTTGTAGTTATCTTGACTTGAAACCCAAGAAGCATCTTTGAATCATTTCCCTGCCTCTGCTAAATCATCATATGTGTTTGTTTCTATAATAGAATGTTTGTGTTCCCAGTCAGACTGCTTTGGGCCGGTCCACGTCCTACATACTTGGACGTTGTTTTAGTCTGCTTTGCTTAGTCCATTCAGCCTCATAAATCATAAGCCAGATGAATCTTAAATGTTAATGTCACATTCTCCTGTAGTGTGGTATGATAGAAAGACCTTGGGCTTTGGGCTTAAATTGCACCTGCAGCATTTACTGTTAGTAAATGGACACAATATATAGTTGGATAGGTATAGGACCCCTTTGAATTCACTTTCTACTTTGGTAAATAGGGATAGAAATATCCATTATACGTCATGCGGATGCTATGAGGATTACTTCTGAAAACACATGACATTCTGACTCTTTACCAGAGTTGAATAGGCTTCAGATATCTCAAGTTCAGCATGTTCAAAACCATTTGAAATTTTTCTTCTCAATTATGCTTTTTGTCTGTTTTGATAGTTGGTACCTTAGTTTACTTAGTCATACAAGTCGAGAGCTTGGGAGTAATTCTTGACTTCTGTAGTTGTAATTTTCTACATTCTAAACAACAAATGTATCCTGTCTACCCTGTGCCAGATACCCTGGTACCGAATATGCCCTCAAGGATTGCAGGTTTAGATCACCACTCTCTCAGATTAGTACAGTAGCTTCCAGCTGTTCTTCCTTGCCTCCAATTTTTCCCAATTTATTTTCCAGATGGCTGATGGTGATATTTTTAAAATGTAAATGTACGTGTGGCCCCTCTGTTTAAAATATTTCTAGAGAGAGCTGGGCGTCTTGGCTCACGCCCGTAATCCCAGCACTTTGGGAGGCCGAGGCGGGCGGATTATGAGGTCAGCAGATCGAGACCATCCTGGCTAACATGGTGAAACCCCATCTCTACTAAAAATACAAAAAATTAGCCGGGCGTAGTGGCGGGCGCCTGTAGTCCCAGCTACTTGGGAGGCTGAGGCAGGAGAATGGCCTGAACCTGGGAGGCGGAGCTTGCGGTGAGCCAAGATCACACCACTGCACTCCAGCCTGGGTGACAGAGCGAGACTCCGTCTCAAAAAAAAAAAATTTCTAGAGAATCTACAGCTTTCACAGTACTTTGAACTTTTCAGCAGGGCATGTAAGGCCTCTTACATTTGGCTTCTTTGTAACTCTTCAGCCTCACCTTCCACTTTTTTCTCACAGGTGTATTTCACTCCTTGTTGGTTTTATGCCACTGTGCTCTTCAGATGTGGATCCTCTGGCTTGACATGCCTATTTGTTCATTAATCCTCAGTAGGTTTGTTTTGAGGAGATGATGCATGTAAAGCACTTAGCATAGCACCTGGCATGTAGTAACCAATGGATACGTTTTAGCTCCTTTTATAATCAAGTTAGAAATAGATGTGGGGACTATTGGATTCTAAGGTGTGCAATCAGTTACTGTCAAACATAGGAGATAAATGTGAAAATTCAGAATACAAGTATGTTAACCGTCTGATATCCACTGGATTAAGAGCTTGTATTCTTTGGTTCTTCTGTCCCTATTTTACCTCTCCTCTAAGCTGTTTTTTCTAATGCCTTTAGGTTATCATTTCTGTTTTATGTTCCTCCCTGAAATGCTTCCATGCTGTTCTTTTGATACTTACTTGTTTTTCTGGTTAGCAGAGCGTCAGATTACTTTTCTTTGCAGATACAGTTTCCAGGAGGATCAGGGACATTAGATGAAAGATTTTTGAAGAATTGATTTGCAAATTGGATAATTTCTTTCAGACTTATTTTTCCATTGGCCATTTTTAATGAACTGTTACATCTTCGGGCTGACTGAATGACAGTCCTTTCCTCACAGCCTAAATGTGATGTGAAGTCATCCTGTCAGCATTTCTTACCTCCCTAGATGTTTGACAGTCATAAATTTTGAGAAAAATCAAAAGTAGCTGCTTATCAGAAAAAAGTTCTCTAATCTTTTGAAAAGACTATTGAAATTCAAATGAGGCTCTGTGTGTGTTTTTTCTGGGTACTGCTGGGCAGATTTCTCAATCTCTTCTTTTTGAGTATTAGTGTAAGGATAATCTCAGGATAAAATGAGATCATTATGAAGCTTTGAATTCTTTAGAAGCAAGTCTATTATTTTTGTCGCTTTTCCTTTTCCCACAAACCCTGTTTTTGTCTTAGAAAATAAATAGTTTTGACTTCATTTGCTATTCACAGAACCATGTTGTAGGTAGTTTATATCCTTCTGATTAAAAAAAAAAACTTGTTCTTTTATAACTGAGAAGAATTGTGCCACTGATTTTGATGATTTTGAGGCAGCCTCAATAAATGATGTGAACAATTTTAGATTTCTGAAGTGGGTTATGTTTCTGATCCATCCATACAAATATGAGTCAGATGCTGATTCTATTTATGTGTAGGAAAGTAATAAAGTAGTTCATGAGTGTTCAACATAATATCTGCTGACAACTATCATGTCTTCCTGGGTATATCATTAATTCAAGAACTGTAAGATAGCACTCAACTATGATAGTAGGCAATTTACATTTGATCACATAAACTGTTAACTTTTTAATAAGCTTTAATATGCTTAGCTATTATGTTTTAAATAAGGTGGCAGGTTGTAGAATTTAAGTGTGTTCTTTTAAAAAATGCACTTAAAAAAAAAAAAAGCCTGCTTGGCTACCAGTCAGTAAGAATGATGAATTAATTATTAAAATGGACTACCAGACCCAAAGTAATAACATGCTTTCCTTTTCTAAGATGAAGTAAGTGATATTGTTCAGAATGACTCACTCAATATTCTTGGGCTTTAGAGGGGTTGAGTACCTAGGGAGCTCTGGGACTCCTCAATCAGAGCACTTCCACTTGGGTTTGCCATATATATTGGGTTTCTTTTAAGAAAAAATTCTCTTATAGAGTGTTGAATGATAAATAATTTGACTAGTGTTTGTTGCCTAGGAGAGAGCCTCTAAATCCTTGGAATTTTCTGAGTGATAGGAGCATCTTTGTTATTTACGGTGGGGCCCTGGGATAAAGGCTTAGTTTATGCTAATAAGATGACTTGGTCTGGGGGCTGGCCACTCCAGAAGGACTATGTGATTAAAGGATTTGGTCTTTGAGTCACAGGACCTCCTGGGAAGGATAGGGACCTGGAGATTGAGTTCCACTATGTGGTCAGGTTTCATAAATCATACCTATATAATGAAACCCCAATTGTAGAATCCATGAAGGTACATTTCCCAGTCCATTGAAACCTACACTGAAAAACCAAATATTCCGCGATAAAAGCTAGAAACAAGCGATTTGTGAAAATGCTTTGTGTTGTGTGGATTCATCTCACAGAGTTAAACATTTGTTTTGGTAAAACAGGATAAAAACTCTGAACACTGAAGCTCAGTTGAGCATTCTGGTAGGTGATACACATTGTGGTGATACACACTGATGTACTCGGAGGGTGATGAAGCTTCCTAGCACAGAAGCTTTATGTTTGGGACCCTCCCAGATCTAGCTCTATACAGGTGGTTGTTTGTATCTGGGGGTCTGCATTCATGGATTCAAACAACAGTGGATCAAAACTTGTAGAGGAAAAAATATCATGTCTGTACTGAACACATAGAGACATTTTTCTTGTCATTATGCCCTATACAGTATAATTATTTACATAACATTTACATTGAATTAGGCATGATAAGTAATCTAGAGAATTTAAAGTATATAGGAGGATGTGCACAGGCTTTATGCAAGTTCAATGCCATTTTATATTAGGGACTTGAGCATCCATACATTTTGGTATCTGTGGAAGATCCTGGAACCAATCCCCCATATATACCAAGAGACAACTGTGTATCTCGATTGGCTGGTCCTGCTTTGTGTTTTTTATGATAAAACTCTAATTGTAAGTGTAGTACTTTCTGAGTTATGTGAGTTGCTATGGTGAATTATCAATCCTGAAGGATAGTGGGAACTCCCAGTTTGTATCCAGTTGGTCAGAAGTGCCTGGGGACCCCAGAGTCTGTGTCTGAGGTTTGAAGTGAAGGGAGTCTTATGGAGAGCTGTGTCGTCAACCTGTGAAGTCTTTGCTGACTGGGTAGTTAGCATCAGAAGTATGCTGGCCCTCTGGGTAGTTAGCAGTGCATTGTAGAGGGTTTCTGCATTTGAAAGTTCAGTTTGAAAACCATTCAACCAGGTATTATTATTATTATTATTATTATTTTTTGTTCGTTTGTTTGTTTTTGAGACGGAGTCTTGCTCTGTCACCCAGGCTGGAGTGCAGTGGCATGATCTCAGCTCACTGCAAGCTCCACCTTGCGCCGGGTTCACGCCATTCTCCTGCCTCAGCGTCCCAGGTAGCTGGGACTGTATGCGCCCATCACCACACCTGGCTGATTTTTTGTATTTTTAGTAGAGATGGGGTTTCACTGTGTTAGCCAGGATGGTCTCGATCTCCTGACCTTGTGATCCGCCTGCCTCGGCCTCCCAAAGTGCTGGGATTACAGGCGTGAGTCACCACGCCCGGCTAAACCAGGTATTATTTAAGGTCAATGTGTTACTATGACTTTTTGTGGCTTCATATTGCAGATACATGAGTAGTCTTATCATTTTTTTTTGAGCACTTAGACTGAGAGCATGGTTATTGAAATAATTCCCCAAAGTAAACCTTATTATTTTCAAGGGATTTACAATATATTACCAAAACTTGAACAATGATAGGTAAATTTGAGCTAGTTCTTCTCTTTTCTCTCTTCCAAACCACTTTTACATATTGGTGATTAATGTTTTTCAAAAAAGTCTAGTTCTTGTTGTTTTATTTCCTTATTTAGAACTCTTGGCATTCTGATGTTTCTCGAAGCAGTACAAACACCTGAGCTAGTATTTTAGGTCTTAATGTTGTTCTCTTATTATTCCAAACTTTCACAAAGTAGTCTGTATTTCAGCCAGCCTAAATTCTTTATTATACTTCTTTTCTGTTTTGATGACTTTACTTTTTACTTTATTCACTTAATTAGAAACAGATGAATTCATTATTCTGTCCTCTTATTTTCTAAATACATCAGGAAGCCCTTCTTGATTCTCCTCTTCTCTCTCTCCAGGCTCTTTACCTTTCTTTCAACTTGCTTTGGGCTTTGCATTATTTGAAACCCTTTCAGTCTTAAATTTAAGTCTATCTGCTGGTTTCATTTCCTTTCTTAGATTGTAAGCTACTTCTGGCAGGGTATGGCATGGACTAGAAGGCTATTCCATTTTGCTGAATATGTGTTCAAATTTTATAATTGCCTGCAAGTAAATCGCTTTATTGAGATCACGAATTGTTTGGATCTTTGTATTAATTCTTACACAAGGAATTAATTTGTGTGAATAATCTGCTTTTGCTATCTTCTATGTTAGAAGATTGTAGGGTAGCTAGGTAGGTACCCTACCTAACCAATACCCATTGGTTATTATCCACTTGGTCTTTACTAGATGCTTATTTTAGTTGTCCAGTGTAGTGACTAACTAGCAGGTGATGCTGTGATATATAGCAGGTATTATACACCTGTAAAATATTTGGTCAGAGTTGACTGCTTTCTATTTTCTGCAATTAAACTCACTTGACCGACTTCCGCTCTCAGTAGTAGGTCAAAATGAGGAAATAAGTGTACTCTATTGATCTAGGCAGCAGGGCATGGAGGAGAGTATGGAAACAAGAATTTCATTATCACATGGTCAAGACGAACCATTACAGATAAGAATCTTGGTATGAGTCATTTCCACCCTCCCCCCAACCCATCTGTGTTTAAAAAATGGAGACTGCTATTGAAGATCTTGGCGATGTTCTCTTTCAGCATATCTGCTCTTTGAATTGCAGTGTTCCAGTCAAGACTGGTTACCCTCTGCTTCTGTACAGCTGTTGTTTTGAAATATAATGTTTTTTTAAAGTTTTTTTTTTTCCTCCTACGCATATTCTTTTTCTCTTAAGTTGCTTTTTTCTTTTTCTTTTTTTGGTCTTTTTCTTTATCTTCCACATTAGAAGATAGTTTCCTCACGCCTTTAATCCCAGCACTTTGGGAGGCCGAGGTGAGTGGATCACCAGGTCAGGAGATTGAGACCATCCTGGCTAACATGGTGAAACCCCGTCTCTACTAAAAATACAAAAAAATTAGCTGGGCGTTGTGGCATGCGTCTGTAGTCCCAGCTACTCGGGAGGCTGAGGCAGGAGAATCGCTTGAACCCGGGAGGTAGAGGTTGCAGTGAGCCGAGATTGCGCCACTGCACTCCAGCCTGGGCAACAGAGCGAGACTCTGTCTGGAAAAAAAAAAAAAAAAAAAAGTTTCAAATAGCTTGCTTGTTTGCCCGTGGCTAATACTGGAGAAATCAAAAGCACATTGGAAGTTCTGATCATGTGGTTAGGTCTCATTGACTTTTAACTTCACTGTAGGTTGGTCTGGTGGGCCACTGACTGTGGAATTCTGCCTCTTCACTCCTCCCCCTGCAATAATTACTATCTTTAGGTCTTTCCTCTTGGGCTGACATAGAGCCCCCAGAAAAGAGTCTTCTAATTTCTTGGAGGGTAACGGTTCAAATGTTGAATCAGCCTTGCATACCTGGGATGAATCTTAATTGGTCATGGCGTATATAATTCTTTTTATACATTGTTGGATTCAATTTGCTGATATTTTTGTTATCGGTGGAAGGTATCTGAGTTACTGGCAGTGAGTCTGTATGGGTCTGCAGCAATCTCAATTCTTGCCTCCTCAGAAGAAAGAATTCATCTTAGGGGCGTAAGGCAGAAAAAGAGATGAGGCAAGTTTCAGAGCAGGAGTGGAAGTTTATTAAAAAGCTTTACAGCAGGAAAGAAAGGAAAGTGCAGTTGGAAGAAATCCAAGTGGGCGACTTGAAGAGTAAGTGCGGTGTTTAACTTTGATCCCAGGACTCTATAGGTTGGCCCCTTTCCTGTGATTCTTCTCTTAGGGTGGGCGGCCCACATGCGCAGTGCCCTCCTTATACTTGGGAGGTGAGCATGCACAGTGTGTTTAGAAAGTTGTATGCGTGCCCATCGGACGCTTTCTTCCCTTTTCCGGTGGAGTGCCCCAGGAACGTCATATACTACCATTTTGTCTCTTAATGCACATGCCTAGGCTCACTCACCCAGTGCCTGAGATTTTATTGAAGCCCCCTTTTTTGCTTCTCCCTGGTGCCTGCATTCAATTAACACTTTAATGTTTAACACTTAGGGACTGTTAGGAGCTTCTCTCTCCCTGGTGCAGGCTGCCAATTTATCACTTTTAGAGAGGCAATGTGATAGTTGCTGAATCACCCAGCATTCCTAGTGGGTGTGGGAGAACCCTCTCCTGCCCTGCTCATACCTGTCTTACTACCTGTAACATTTTGTTGAGGATTTTTGCATTTATGTTCATGAGAGATATTGGCCTATAGTTTTCTTGTAATGTTTTTGTCTGGTTTTGGTATTAGAGTAATGCTGGCCTCACAGAATGAGTTAGGAAGTATCCCCTCTGCTTCTGTATACTGCAAGAGATTACACAGAATTAGTATAATTTCTTCCTTAAATGTTTGGTAAAATTCACCAGTGAATCCATCTGGGCCTGTGCTTCCTGTTGTAGAAGATTATTAATTATTGATTCAATTTTTTTAATAGATGTGGGCCATTTAGATTGTCTATTTCTTGTATGTATTTCAGCAGATTATGTCTTTCAAGGCATTGGTCCATTTCATCTAGGTTATCAATTTTATGGGCATAGAGTTGTTCATAATATTCCTTCCTTTTCTTTTTAATATCCATGGGGTCTGTAGTGATGTCCCTTCTTTCATTTCTGATATTAGTAATTGGTGTTTTCTCTCTCTCTCTCTTTTTTTTTTTTCCATAGTTTAGCTTGGCTAGCAGCATATCGGTTTTATTGATCTTTTAAAATAACCAGCTTTTGGTTGTGCTGATTTTCTGTATTGGTCTTATGTTCAGTTTCATTGGTTTCTGCTCTAATTTTTGTTGTTTGTTTTCTTCTGCTTGCTTAGTTTGGATTTAATTTGCTCTTCTAGTTTCCTAAGGTAGAAGCTTATTGATTTTAGATCTTGATTCTTTTTAAAAATATGTATTCAATGCTATAAATTTCCCTCTAACCACTGCTTTTGTTGCATCCCACAAATTTTGAGAAGTTGTATTTTCACTTAGTTCAAAATATTTTAAAATTTCTTTTAAGTTTTTTTTTACTCTTGTTTAGAAGTGTGTTAATCTCCATATACTTTGAGATTTTCCAGCTATCTTTCTGTTATTGATTTCTAGTTTATTCCATTATAACCACTATGTGATTTCTATTTTTTTAGATTTGTCTTGGTTTGTTTTATGGCCCAGAAGGTGGTCTGTCTTGGTGGATGCTGCATGAGAGCTTGGGAAGAATGTGTATTCTGTTGTTTTTGGATGAAGTAGTCTATAGATGTCAATTATCAATTATATACAGTTGGTTGATGGTGTTGTTGAGTTCAACTATGTCCTTTCTGATTTTCTGCCTACCTGACCTGTCCATTTCTTTTTTTTTTTTTTTGTCTGGCTCTGTCGCCCAGGCTGGAGTGCAGTGGCACAATCTTGGCTCACTGCAACCTCCGCCTCCTGGGTTCAAGCAATTTTTCTGCCTCAGCCTCCCAAGTAGCTGGTACTACGGGTGCTTGCCACCACACCTGGCTAATTTTTCTATTTTTAGTAGAGATGAGGTTTCACCATATTGGCCAGGCTGGTCTTTGAACTCCTGACCTCGTGATCCACCCGCCTCGGCTTCTGAAAGTACTGGGATTACAAGCATGAGCCACTGTGCCCAGCCTGACCTGTCTATTTCTGATGGAGGAATGTTGAAGTGTCCATGTAGAATAATGGCTTCTCCATTTCTCCTTGCGGTTATATCAATTTTTGCCACGTGTACTTTGGCATTCTTTTGATAGGCACGTACTCATTAAGGATTGTTTTGTTTTTCTGGAGAATTGAACCCTTACTATGTAGTGTTCCTCTTTATCTCTGATAGCTTTAATTGCTCTGAAGTCTAATCTGTCTGAAAATAATATAGCGTTTTCTTTTTACTAGTTTTAGCATGATGCATCTTTCTCCATCTTTTTACTTTTTTTTTTTTTTTTTCAGACAGGGTGTCGCTCTGTCACCCAGGCTGGAGTGCAGTGGTGCAATCTTGGCTCACTGCACCCTCCACCTCCCGGGTTCGAGTGATCCTCCCATCTCAGCCTCCTGAGTATGCTCAGCTAATTTTTGTATTTTTTCGTAGAGAAGAGGTTTCGTCATGTTGTCCAGGCTGGTCTTGAACTCTTAGGCTCAAGTGATCTGCCCACGTCGGCCTCCCAAAGTGTTGAGGTTACAGGCAAAAGCCACTGTGCCTGGCCTCATCCTTTTACTTTTAATCTCTATGTGTTTTTATGTCGAAAGTGAGTTTCTTATAGACAACATATAGTTGTTGTTATTTTTTGATTCACTCTGACAATTTCTGCCTTTTAATTGGTGTAGTATGTAGACCATTGACATGTAAAGTGACTATTAATATGCTTGTGTTAATATTTACCATATTTGTTACTATTTTCTATTCATTGCCCTTGTTCTTTGTTCACATTTTCTGTTTCACTCTTTTTTTGGCTTTTGTGATTTTAATTAAGCATTTTACATGATTCCATTTTATCTCCTTTCTTAGCATAGCAGTTATACTTTTTTAAAAACTTTTTTTTTAAGTAATTGCCCAAGAGCCCAAGAGTTTTCAATATTCGTTCACAACTAATCCAAGTCTGCTTTCAGATAACACTGTACCACTTCATGCGTAATGCAGGTACCTTATAATAAATAAAAATATTATGAATTCCTCCTTCCCATCCCTTGCATCATTGCTGTCATTCATTCTACTTACATGGAAGCATACATAAGAATATCAGAATATATGTAAAATCATAGGTAATGAATACATTGTTGATGTTATTATTTAGAATAAACTATTTTCTGTTAGAGTAAGAAGAAAAATAAAAATAAAAATAAAGTTATTATTTTTATTTTTACCTTCAGGTATTCCATCTCTATTCTCTTCCTCTTTTTTTTTTTTTTTTTTTTTTTTTAATGAGAGATTCTTGTTCTGTTGGCTAGCTGGAGTGCAGTGGTACGATCATAGCTAACTTCAGGCTCAACCTCCTGGGCGCAAGTGATCCTCCCACTTCAGCCTCCTCGGTAGCTGGGAATACAGGTGCATGCCACCAGGCCCAGCTAATTATTTTTTTAAAGATGAGGTCTTGCTCTGCTGCCCAGACTGGTCTCCAATTCCCATCCTCAAGTGAACCTCCCACCTCAGCCTCCCAAAATGCTGGGATTACAGGCATGAGCCATCTTGCCCAGCCTCTAATGCTGTTTTTTTCTTTATGTAGATACAAGTTTCTGACTTACATAATTTTTCTTGTTTGTGAAGAAGTTCTGCTAATATTGCTTTCAAGGCAGGTGTAGTTGCAGTAGATTCCCTCGATTTTTGTTGAGAAAGTGTTTATTTCCTCTTCACTTTTGAAGAATAATTTCTTAGGATAAATAACAGGCAGTTATTTTCTCTGAACACTTAAGTAAGTTTTTATTTAAGGATATACATTCAGTCAAAACTTGGTTTTCTTTCCTTCAGTCCCTTCTCCATATTATCAAAAATATAATCAACAAAACTAGCTAAATAATTAACTTAATTACCTGAAACATTTTTATAAAGATTTACTAGCAAGTAAATAATCTTTTGCTAATGAAAATAATATTTCTTATTTTAGTCTTTCTATTTGCAGATGGTGGTAGACCTATATATAATTTTTTGTAAAGAAAAATCAATGCCTTGTATTTTATACTAAGTAAAGAAGCAATTGCATTGTGAATAGGGAAAATAATTGCAAGAGATAATGAGGGTACGTCTTTTCAAGATGGCCATGAAACTAACTAGAATGCTGGCAACTATTCTGATTTGTTGTTAAGACTTGATTATACTCTAGTTTTGTGATTTAAATGTGGTTATATATCTTTTAAAGATTTAAAAAATAATGTTTCTGCAATCCCTTTTACAATCTACAGAGAAAGCAACCAGCGAGATGAATACTGCTGAGGACTGGGGCCTCATTTTGGATATCTGTGATAAAGTTGGTCAGTCTCGCACTGGGTAAGTATTTAGCATTTCAAAGGATTTTTATTCTTCCTTTTTAAAAAAAATGAAAGGCCAGGTGCAGTGGCTTGCACCTGTAGGCCCAGGCCCTTGGTAGGATGAGGTGGGAGGATCACTTGAGCCCCGGAGTTAGAGGCTGCAGTGTGTGATAGTTACACCCACGAACAGCCAATGTACTCCAGTCAGGGCAACATAGTGAGACCCTGTCTCTTAAAAAAGAAGGATCAGGAGGTAAAATATATTACCATTAAATTTAGTTTAAAAAGAGAATATTTTTATTAAAAAGATTTGAAGAATCATCCCATTTAGGTTATATACCTTTTAACCAGTTAGGGTAACATGACTGGTAAAAAGTTGTTACTTTAATCACCCTCCTTCATATTTTCTTCTGGAATCTCATTTTTTTCCACTGATTTTAGAGTTATTAGTGATTTCTCAGTTACCAAGTTTCATGGTTATTTCTGAGTTCTTTTCTCCTTTGTCAGATTTGCAACATTCCACCTAATGAATCAGTTAGGTGGAATTGAAAAGAAATTTTTTCTTTCTATTGAAAGATTAGGGGAATAGAATCTTAAACTTTTTGTCATGTATTACAGAGCTTTCCAAACAGTACAATAATTGGATTAATTGGTGTGGATATGGGTGATTTCTTCAGCTCCTGGGCTAACAGCATTAGCCTTTAGCAGTTTTGATTACTGCTTTATGCCACACAAATGGTATTATCTTATTTGTGCACTTTCATGTTAAAAAGATTAGGAAGTGCTGCTGCATTATTCTTGATATTTGCAGTGGTAATATTAAGCCTTTGCCAGTGTCTTCTTTGCCTCTTCTTCCTTCACCCCTAAATATAGACGTTCCTGAAACTTTCCCTTATTCATTTTTTATTTCTAAGATTTTTTCTTTTGGTCTCACAACTTCCAGCTGTCTTTATGTAGATGGCATCTGTATTTTCAGCTCTTCTTACTCAAGCACTAGTCTTGTGGACACTGCATTATTTCTGGATATTGTTCTATATAAGCCTTCATCTCACCATCTAGAAACCAGAACTCCTGTCTCTTTTTGCTTTAAACCTACTTTCCTTCAGTTTTTCCATTTCTGTTAATGACAACATCATTCTTTCATTGCACTAAAACTTGAGTCACCTCCACATTTATTACTCAATTCTGTCCATCTGCCTTCATAATCTCTCTCAAAATGTTGATGTTTTAAAGTCTCCTTAATCAAGTTTTTGAGCATGGCCAAATGGTGCAGAGGCAGTTTTCTTCAGGGGCTGTCTACCTTCCACTCTAGCTTTTTTTGGCCCCTAATGTCCTCCCACTATGAGGTTCCCAAAGAAACTCCCAAATGTGGTCCCATCCATCCCTTTTGTTGTATTTACATTTTAATATATTCTGACCTGGTTCATTAATTTAATTTAAAATTTTTAACTACTGTGTATTACATATCATGTTCTCTTTTCTCCATTTTTATTTGCCCTACTTTACTTTGGACATTCCTTACTTTGCCCAGGCTAGCGTATTAACCCACTGGCATTTTTTTTCTGTTTCCATCTCTTTTCTAATTCTTATATCCAGTTGCCTTATAAAAGCTGTGTTCATGTTACTCCCCTACCTTCCATACAGAGTTCAGTTTAAACTCCTTAGTCTTCTGAATCATTCATTTTCGTTTTTTTCCCTCCTGTATAACATTCATTTCAGCTCAATTATTTGAGTTCCAGTGCTTTTTTTCTACCTTAGTTTGATGCTTTTGGTCCTTTTGTTTCTTGAGTATGGAGTGTTTTCCTCTTTAATTTCCCATCTCTGTATCTCATATCCTTTCATACCCAATGTAGATACCACTTCTTCCATAAAGCCTTTCCTTATCCCCTTTACTGACAATGGTATGATCCTCTGAATCCTCAAAGCACTCTATCAAAACTATTCTTATTTGTGTTTTTTCCTGCATTTTAGTAACTTATATCTAATGAAAAGTTTCTTAGATATAAATCTAGTAGATTTGTAGAATGAATGGTCCATGAACTTTTGTTGCGCATGGGAAAGAAGCAAATAGCTTAGTGTTGGAGATCATGTACTCTAGAGGGAGATTGCCTGGGTTCAAATCTTGGCTCTAGCCGTTTAGCTATGTCATACTGGGTAAGTAACTTACCTTTCTGGGCCTTACTTTTCCAGTTTACCACCTAAGAATAATAATAGTATCATCTTTATAGGGGAGTTGTTGTGACTTTGAGATTAGTTGTATCAAGTGTTTATAACAGTACCTGACACATGGCTGAATGAGTGCAACTCTGCCCGCTTTTGATTGAAGTCGTATTTTGTGACAGTTTCTGTTGAAGACTGGGCACCAAGCTAGACCACTTCGTGTGTATTTTGGAGATAAAAGTTTTATCTAGCATTACAGCTGCAAAGCCCCTCCTCTCTCTCTTCACTTTGTTGGTTTCCTTTTTATCTTTACTTTGGTGTTTTTCATTTTGTAGATACTTTCTGTAATAATTGGGTCAGTTGCTTGAAGTTGTTTGTCAAAAGACAAACCCCCTTTTACAACTATAAATATTCCATGTTTTTCCAGTTAAAAAATCAATTTGTAATGCATCTGAAATTCTGTATGTTGTAGCACAAAGCTGTAGAGATCAATTTGTTTTTCTTCATGTTAACATTATTCTGCCAGAAATGTTTATTATTCTTTTCCCTATTTTATTTGCTTTCATATTTGAAATTTACTAATTTATAGCTTTAACAATATTTTTTATTTGTCTTTTTGTTTTTATCCAGTATCAATAGGTTTAGATAGATGCTCATTTTTTTTAGTTTTTCAAATTTATTTTTAAACTACATAATTTCTCTCAGTATATTCCTCAATATTTGAATTGTCAATTGGGGATTTTAATTGACATTATACTAAGCCTATGGATTTACTTAGGAAATATTTTCAACTTCAGTGAATTCGAATTCGATAAAGAAGGTGGATCTGTTTGTTCTTTTAGTCAGTGTTTTTTCCTTTTCTTCTTCCTTCCCTCTTTTTTCTTCTTTTTTCTTCCCACTTATTCACTTACTTTTGACTCCTTTCGTAGTTACTGCTCTCTGGTTCTTTTAAATCCCTGTTAGGTTAATCTTCAAGCATTTATTGTGTGCATAAATGGGATATCTTGTTTTACCTCTTGTTAATAAAGAGTTGTTTGAAAAGGATTAAACAATAATTGAGATACCATTCTAATATTATTGAGGTTTTAAAAAAATGTCAGGCCTTCAATAATTGCTCATGTATGTAGTTTCTTTCAATAATACTGTTTAACATACATCTGCAGTTGTGTTTTTTCTTTCTTGTTCTCGCTTGATAATCTCATACTAGGAAATGGTAAACATAGGGTCATATTAGGACATTCATGGGCCCTAGGCACTTTTGCCTTCTTGGGCCCCTCTTTCTATTAAAAAAATTGAAAATATTTTATGACTACATTGTTTTAAGGAAAAATATATTAGTATTATATATTAAAACATTTTCTTTGAAGCAAAAGTTCACTTTTTTCTTCTTATTTTAAAAGAAATGAAAACATTTACATGTACTTCTAAAATTATAGTGAGTCATAGGCCCTGTGCCTACATGCCTAATGCATAAGCATTTACAGAATTGAGTTATATATTCACAGATCAACTTAGTAATAGAAAATTGTTAGGTTTCTTTCAGGTGAGCACTAAACTGTGGGATACTTATGGTGGCATTCCTAATATGTCATTTGTTTTTATTTTTGTGGTAAAATATATATAAAATAAAATTAACTATTTTAAAGTGTTCACTTTAGTAGCATTAAGTACACTCACATGCCCGATGTCTGTCTCCAGAACTTATCCATCATCCCAAACAGAAACCCTGTGCCCATTAAACAATAACTCATTCCCCTTTCCTCCAGCTCATCTTAAACATTTATAATTTGTCTTTAATATTTTAAATCATTTTATAATTAGTATATATGGACAACTTATAGAAATCTGGTTTATGTTTTGTAGGAACCTGTGATTGGGTATGGGTTGCTGATGGTAGCATAAGAATGTTGAACAGTATTACAGGCTGCCATTGAGGTATTCTAAATACCTGATGTGCTTTAGAGAAGACTATAACATGTAAGTGGGATGAGAGGGGAAAGAGGACATGAGTTTTCCAGAGACAACTTCAGATAGAGTCTTTTGAAGCAGAGGGATGTTGTAGATTGGAATGCAGTTCAGAAGTGATTTGTGTTTCAGGCAACAATCTAGATTTAGAAAAAAAATTATTATTGCTATTTGGTGTTAGCCTGAAATTTTGTAAAGTGCAGCGATCTTTTTAAGAGGACAGATTCAGAGATGGTGGAAGGACTTTAGGAGGAGCATTTCACTTTCAGTAATACTATATTTTTTAAATCAAAATGATTTGTAACTAGTAATATATAGTAGAATTATTTAGAGGATAAATAAAGTGAAATAGTTCATATTATTTTAACCTTTTTTTCTCTTTTGGTTTCTTTTTTTAAAGTCGTCTGTCTTAGAATTATGGTAGATTGAAAAGTATTCTTGGGTTTTAAAGGGGGAGAAAAGAGCTATTATTGTGAAGTTTCATTTAGTCAGAACTGTGACCTGGAAACATGGCTCTCAGTGGTGTTGTGAAAAATTTTTCTTAATTCTTTCTCTTAAAAAGAAAAAAAACAGACAAACCAATTTTCTGTTCTTTAAACTCATATATACATATGCATATGCATATATATTTATGTTGATTTAAAGAGATACACATGCTTATATAAAGTATTTACTTCTTTTAAAAATAAGTATGTATTCACATGGCTCAAATGTTAAAACAATTTAAAAAGATGGACATTGACAAGTCTAATTCCTATCCCTGTTTCACCGCTGTGATCTTCTATAGGTTACCACTTCTGTGTATTTTGTATCTTTCCATTATTCTTTTACACAAACGTGAATACATTTCCCCTATTTGCAAGTAATAAGCATATTGTATATGTTCTTCTGCACTTATTACTTAATTACTTATCATCACCTATTGACTACTTATTGTATCCTGTCAGTCTTAGAAATGTATTTCTTTTAAGTCTATTAGTATTGGACAAATTTAGAAATTATTTTCTAGTTTAACATTAGTTTTGGTTAGTGGCATGTAGAATATCTAATACATATACTTAATTACTGAATAAAAATTAGTAATTTTTAGTAATTATCTCAATTTCAGAAAACCTACTAGATGTAATCCCTGTTAACTTCATTTAGATTGTAGTTTTTTAAATCTTGAAATATTTGATTATGCCAAACCTAAAACTTTAACAAACATTCTGAAATTTTTTTCTAACATCTCAAGATATTCACATGATTTTTAGTGTGCGATTTCCAGTGTATGAGTAACTAGTGAAGAATGCTCAGCCAATTAGGTCATATGATGGGCTGAACAGCCTTCATTTGTTTAGAAATCGAGAGAACTTTCACAATGATAATAGCAGTTTTCTTTAACATGTCTTCACATAAATAATTTTTCTGTGTTAGTATTGATTGGTTTATATTATCATATGTAAACATAGACGTGAGGATAGATACTGATTATCTGCAATAACAAGTTAAAATTAAAGTTCTGTAATTGACCTCTAGATTAATTTTTGCTATTATTTTATATGTTAACTATCTTTGCTTAGCTTTAGCCAAAGATATAGTTGACTGAAGGTGGAAAACATCATGTAACTTTTTCTTTACCCGACTAATGGATATATTTTGGTACTAAATTTATTCTAACAGAATGAGAAAGATCATATGATAGTCATTACTCGTGTTTTGTGAAAAATACAAATGTAAGCCTTTGGGAAGGTGTTTGTTAAAAATGTTTTTCCTTGGCTTTGTATTTTATTTTTTTTAATTTTTTGAGACGGAGTCTTGCTCTGTTGCCCAGGCTGGAGTGCAGTGGTGCGATCTCAGCTCACTGCAAGCTCCGCCTGCTGGATTCACACCATTCTCCCGCCTCAGCCTCCTGAGTAGTTGGGACTACAGGCACCTGCCACCATGCCCAGCTAATTTTTTTTTGTATTTTTAGTAAAGATGGGGTTTCACCGTGTTAGCCAGGATGGTCTCGATCTCCTGACCTTGTGATCTGCCCGCCCTGGCCTCCCAAAGTGCTGGGACTACAGGCGTGAGCCACCCTGCCCGCCCTTTGGCTTTGTATTGCTTTGTCCTGGACTGGACTGTGACTATTTCCGGCCTTCAGTAGGAAGTTGAAAGAATATTTCCTGATTTTTGTAAGGGAAAAATAATCTCTGAGCTGGATATCCTAGAGTTGAAAGGGCAGCATCAGTACAGAAACAGACCTCTTTCAAGTCTTTTTTTCTTCCTATGATCATATCCTCATTTTACAGGACTTTATCTTCAAAGTCTTTTAAATGCTCTTTTAAGAATAATCGTCACTTATTGACTACTTATTGTTTGCCAGACCCTGTTACAGTGTCCTATGAACATTTTGATTATCACAGCAGTTCTAGGTACTGTAGATTCTCTCAACTTTTCAAGTAAGAAATCTAACTGATATTTAGTATTCTTTTATATAACTTAAAATAGGTGAAGTGTTCCAGCAGAATTAAATAATTTTTTTTTTTTTTTTTTGAGACAGAGTTTCACTCTTGTTGCCCAGGCTGGAGTGCAATGGTGCAATCTCGGCTCATTGCAACTTCTGCCTCCCGAGTTCAAACGATTCTCCTGTCTCAGCCTCCTAAGTAGCTGGGATTACAGGTGCACGCCACCATGCCCTGCTATTTTGTATTTTTAGTAGACATGGGGTTTCAGCGTATTGGCCAGGCTGGCCTCGAACCCCTGACCTTGTGATCTGCCCTCCTCGGCCTCCTGAAGTGCTGGGATTACAGGCGTGAGCCACCGCATCCAGCCCATAGAATTTTTTTTTAAAACATGATCTTGATTTCCATGTTTCGCTCAGTTTCGTAACATGGCAGAATTTCTTTAATTCGTTTCATTCTCTTTGCATTAGTCATTTTTTCTTTTCATTTGTCAAACACTGAATGCCGAGTATCATGCTTTGGCTATACAGTGGTGAATAAAGCAGGCATAGCCTTTGCCATCAATGGTGCTGATATTCTGATAGTGGAAGATGTGAAATAAACAGATAAACAGATGATGGTCAATAGCTAAGAAGCTAGTAACCAGAGTGCTATAATGGAAAATAAAAGGGTAGACTGGTATGAGGGGGTTACATTTATGCTGTAATTTTAATGTTGAAAAGAGGCAAAGAGTTCAAAGCACTGCATCCCAGAAAGAAGCAATAGCCTGTAGGTGAATGCTGAATGCTGCAAGGTAGAGAAAACTTGATGCCTTCTAAGAACTTGAAAGTTACAGAGTAGCTGGAGCAGAAGTCAGTTGCCCTGAATGAGGGCAGAGTTGGGTTTCAGAGTGAGTTAGAAAAATAGAAGATGATGGTTGGAATGTAGGATGCTTTAAATTAAGACTATAGAGGGTTTTCAATTATTGGTAATGACAAGGTCTAATGATTCCAAGGTCCATCGGAGTTAATAAGATGTGATAGAAGTTGAAAAGCCAGGGTGTTGAAAGCATCACTTACACTCCAAGAATTAGGACAGGAGTGATGTTGGAGAGAGAGGCAGTGATCCAGTAGCTAAAATAATTGACAGGTGAAGGGGCATTTGAGATTTTTAAATAAACTGCAACATGAGGGGACTGACGTGATTAGAGCTGGGCAGTTTTAGGAAAGAGGGAGAGTGGTTTGGAAGAAGCAAGGGAAACGAATGCACATTGCTTAGCATAATGCATATTGAACAGATAGTTCAGAAGTCAACCCCAGCACAATTTCCCCAATTATTCACATTTTTCATTAGTGTATATATTTGTTACAAGATATGAACCAATATTGATACATTGCTATTAACTAAAGTCCATAGTTTACATTAAGGTACACTTTGTTTTGTATAGGTCAGTGGGTTTTGACAGTGTATATAATTACATGTATCTACCGTTACGTAATGACGCGAATCTGTCATTACAGTACCATGCAGATTAGTTTTATCATCTTAAAATGACCTGTGCTCCATCTGTTCATTCCTTTCCTTCCTCTTTGAACTTTAAACAGCCGCTGATCTCTTTACTGTTTAAAACTTCATCTTTTCCAAATGTTGTATAATTGGGATCATAGACTATATATAGCCTTTTCAGACTGGCATCTGAAATATACATTTAAGGTTCCTATGTGCCTTTTCGTGGCTCAATAGTTCATTTCTTCTTATTGCTGAATACTCTTCCATTATATGGATGTTCTACGGTTTATTAACCTACTGAAGGACATCTTGATGGCTCCCAGTTTTGGTGATTTTTAATAAAGCTTCTGTAAACATTAATTGCAGGCTTTTGTGTTGACATCATTTTCAGTTCAGTTGGGTAAATATGTGAGAACATGATTGCTGGATCATATGGTAAGACTGTTTATCTTTGTTAGAAGCCACCAGACTGTCCCCACAGTCTCAGTATGGTTTTATTTTTTACATTCAAGTCTTTGATCTATTTGAAATTTATCCTGTTAGGCAGTATGAAGTAGGGTTCTAACTTTATTCTTTTCTGTTTGGCTACCAAATATCCCAACACCATTTACTGACTAGTCCATCTTTTTTTCCGTCTGATTTGAAATACTTCTTTTATATATTATATTTGCATATGTATTTAAGTCTGTTTTTCTCTTATGACCTATGTGTCTAAACACATTCTGCTACCACGTGGTTTTAATTATTAATATGTTTTGACGTTTGGTAGGACATGGTCTTGAGGTTTTTTTTTTTGCCTGAAGTGTTTTTTTAAATATTCTTTCCATTTCCTGTTCTCCTTAGATAAACTTTCAAATTGAGTTGACTGGTTTAAAAACAAAACTTTCTGTTTAAATTGGCCTAGTTTTAAATTAAGAAATTTATGTCTTTATGATTCTAAATCTTCCTATCCAAGAACATAGCATCTCCTTTTGTTTATAACCTTTAGTAGTGTTTTTAAGTTTTCCTCTTAAAAGTCTTGTACATTTTTTGTAATGTTTCTTATGAGGTATTTTGTCCTTTTTGCTGCTATTTCAGTGGGGGTTTTCTTTCACTGACTGGGAATTTCCCTTCTTTTTCTTTTTTCTTTTATTTTCCTGAGATGGAGTCTGGCTCTGTCACCCAGGCTGTAGTGCAGTGGCGCAATCTCAGCTCACCACAAACTCCGCCTCCCAGGTTCACACCGTTCTCTTGCCTCAGCCTCCCCAGTAGCTGGGACTACAGGCACCCGCCCCCATGCCTGGCTTATTCTTTTTCGTGTGTGTGTGTGTGTGTTTTTAGTAGACATGGGGTTTCACCGTGTTAGCCAGGATGGTCTCGATCTCCTGACTTCGTGATCCGCCCGTCTTGGCCTCCCAAAGTGCTGGGATTACAGGCGTGAGCCACTGCGCCTAGCTGGGAATTTCCCTTCTTAAAGGGTAGTCAAGATTATAGCATCTGTGTATCTGGAAGAGAATGATGCACTGTGAGGGGGAAATTGAGATGATGATTCAGGAGAGAATCGGGATAACACAAATCAAGTTGTTGACTAGGGAATGGGATCTGACACGAGGTGATTTTTCAGTCTTTACTTGCCTAGACAATGATTCTACTTTTTTATTTTACTAAGTCTTAAAAACAGCATATATTTTATAGAATGAGACTTGTAGAATTCTAATGACTGTTGCACTTGTTTTGCGGATGAGAAAAGTAAAGCCCTGAGATACTAATGTGACTTGTCTAAAAGGAGTGAACAGAGGCAAAATTAGAAGTCAGATTTCTTTACTTCCCATTTTGTTTTTTTTCTACCTCCACTGTGCTGTGTGCTTAAGTGCTTGTATGAGCAGTTATATTTGAAGGTTAAAAATACAAATCAAGACTTACCAATCTTATGTTAAAGTTTTTGGTGATTCGTCTCTCCCCATACGTTATGTTACATTGTGTTTTGTTTGACTGAAATATACCTTAGTGTTATATGGTCTGGGAAACTCAAAATATCATCATATTGAACTTAATCCTCAATATTTTAGTTCAGCATGTAGAAGTTTAGTTTACCTCCTTTTCTAATGAAGTCCTTTGGGACTTACATGAACATGTTTGTTAAATAATAGTCAAATAACATCACTGTATATATTTATCTATATTCATGTTCCATTATCTCATAAGAAATGCCTACTTAATAAGCTTAACATTAAGGGAATAATTTGATATTTGTACTCTGTATTTTGCCCCTTTTTATATGTTGTCTGGATTATGTTTTATGTAATGTATGTTACAAATCAAATTTGCATTTTGAATATGTTCAGTATATAAAGACTGCATTATTTCTGTTGTGATTTCTTTTGTATTTTTATATTAGAATTCTCTTACAGTCTGTGACATGCCTTCATGCTTATGAAAGGCATCTAAATAAGGCTCTACTCAATATTCAAGGAGCATTTATATTATCTGTTAATTTCTAAAAATATTTAGTTCATTCAGCAAAGATTTGAGTTCCCATGTCTTTTAGTTCCTACGTGCCTGCTAGGTCCTGGTATACTAAGTCCTATAAAAGCTATGCATGCCTTGCAATAGTTTACTGAGAATGATGTTTTCCAGTTTCATCCATGTCCCTACAAAGGACATGAACTCATCATTTTTTATGGCTGCATAGTATTCCATGGTGTAGCACCAAACACCGCATGTTCTCACTCATAGGTGGGAATTGAACAATGAGAACTCATGGACACGGGAAGGGGAACATCACGCTCCGGGGACTGTTGTGAGATGGGAGGAGGGGGGAGGGACAGCATTAGGAGATATACCTAATGCTAAATGACGAGTTAATGGGTGCAGCAAAACAACATGGCACATGGATACATATGTAACAAACCTGCACATTGTGCACATGTACCCTAAAACCTAAAGTATAATAATAAAAATAATAATAATTTAAAAAAAAAGCTATGCATGCACATACTCCTCCTTCCTCCAGTATAGACATACATATGTCCTTGAATGGTAAACCACAGTAAAGCTTTTTTCATAGCATTTTAGATGAAGATGTAAAGTTTAAATCACTCTAAAATAACTTTGAAAGCTACAGTTGTAAAAGTGAAGATAAAGAATGAGACATTTTTGTGCTTTCAAGAACATTGTTGAGAGTCTCTAAATCCCTGGCATGAGTCTAGGAGTCTAGAATTAAGATTCTGATAAGGAGATATTAGACATCTCCTCTTTTACAGATGAGGTCTGTCAAAGCTTCAAATCGTTTTTCTACTGTATCACGATGCTTCTTTTGTTTAGTAGTGGTTTTCAGCCTGGGTGGTATTGCTCCGTTAGGGATGGTTTCAGGTGTCCCATGACGGGGATTACTATTGATGTTACTGATGTAGTAACTAGCAGGGATCAGGGATGCAACATGCCAGATAGTCTTTCACTAGTGTCCTTGTACGTTTTTAGTCTGACTTCATAGGTTGTTAGAGGTTAACCATGCAAACATATTTGTTAACCATGTTTTTTATTATTGCTATTGATAATTTTTGTTTTGATCATTTTTCTTTTATATTTGCAATACTTTTAGGCAAATACCCTGTTATTTTGTTATGTCCTGAGAGAGGGATAATGAACAGGTGATAGCCTCATTTTGAAAAGTTGATTGGTCTAAAAATCATTTATTAATTTAGTAATATATACAGGAATTAGAATTTAAATTTACTGTCTTTTCAATGACAATAATTTCCTTAAGAATATAAAATCTTCCTGTCACTGCTTGGCATATGGTTTTTATGATACTAAAGAGTACTTTTCAACTGAGATATAGAGCTATTTGAAATAAGAGACTTTCCAAAGTTTTATACAGCATAGGATGTCACAAATCTTGACTCTTTTTCCAACAATAGCTTTAAATATTCTTGGCTTCCTCCTATATAGTATTGGGAATACCTTTTCAGGTAATCTAACTGGTGACTGCGCCTAACGTTGAGCTATAGTTCTCTCATGACTGCACAGCAGTATACCTTTAAGTAGATAGACATTTGTAAATTATATAGTGACATTGTTGAAAACTTACTGTGCACCAAAGACTTTTGAAATTTCACTTTTCTTGGAAAAGAGAATTGCAAGAATGCAAAATTGCTTTTAGTTTTCCTTGATCCTCTGACTGTAGTATTGAGCTGTATCATATACATGTTTAACCTACTGAATTTTACTGTATTCTTTTCCAGCCTCCTCAGATTTTTTCCCAAAAAACTAGTGCCTGCCAATTCATTTAGTGAGCTTATATGCGCTGTCTCACAATTACAATTCCCAGTTTTCTCATAGCATCAATACCTCGCTGTGCTGAGGTCCATTCTTGCTCGGAACATGCATATTTTATTTAACATAGTCCTGTATGCAAGCCAGCTTCTTCAGCTGTTGCTCAAAGTAACAGTTTTGCTTTAGTAATTAAGGAAAAGTTGGCTGTATTGGACACATTTGAGAGACGGTTCATGAGTTCACCAATAGTTAAATCCCTAATCAAAGAAAATGGATTAACTGCAGTTTGGCCTTACACCTTGACTTTGGAAACTGACCTTAAGAATGTTGGTCTTCTTTGACGTCTTACAGCAGTGTGATTTATGTTATGGTCATTTATCAAATGATAAGAGAAGTAGGTATTTTTAGGTGGAAAACTGGGAAAGGTGAGAGATAATTCTCCTTTCCCTGTTCTTTGTCGCTGTCCCTGACCCCTATCTTTTTCTTTTCCCATCTCAAGATAAGGAAAAGAGAGGATGTGTCTTACAAAAAGTTTTAAAATACCAAAATGGGGTTTTAAGAAGCTTTTTGAGAGAGATGAGGATTTGCCCACCCTTTAAACAGGTAGGTGATGGAAACCTTTGGTAGACTCTTCTAAGTGCACGTGCAGATTTTCTCTTACCTTGTATTTTTACAAAATATTTTGTGTTTATTGCCACCCATCTCTTTTCTGACATCCTCTCTTCCTCCCAGCACTACTTATTGTGCATTTTCCCCCTTATGGTTTTATTATAGTTCTATTAACTACACTTTATGAAAGGATGTATGTTTTCCACTTAGCGAACTCAGTGGAAGATACACAGAACTTGGTAATAAATAGAGCTTTATAAGGAAGATGACTTATTCTAAATATTAGTTGTACAATAGTGAAAAGTAGTATTTTTCGTGTTTTGCTCAGTGACTTTTTTTTGAGCCTCAGCCATGTCAAAGGCACAATTCTAGGCCCCATTCACAATGACGGTGTTTTAACTTCAGTCACAGGAGAGCAACGGCAGTTGCTAAATAATTCTTATTTTCATTTTCTCAAATTTCAATTGAGAATTTATTATGTGCCAGAGGGCATGGTTAAGGAGTGGCATGCCAAGGATGAGCTGTGTAACCCTGGGCCCTGCCTTCAGCAGCCCTCATGATGGGGAGATAAATAGTTAAGGAGAAAAACCCCACAAACCAACCCAACAAAAGAGAGGTGTTAAATACCAAAGCTTTATCATGTGGTGGTGAAGAGCACAGACTCTGGAGTCAGATTGTCTGCTTGTGAGGTTCTTAGCACAGCATCTAACACAAAGCAGGCACTCCCTAAGTGTTAACTATTAGTATTACAACAATTATCTGACAGATTTAGTTCAATGTTTGAGTTTGCAGGTGGAATGCCTAACATTCCAAGCACAGCTTGATGTGGGGAGCTATCAAGGGCCTAAGTTCCTCAGTTTAAGAGCTGTGTAAGCTCTGATCTGTAGGATGAGTAAGCGTTGACTAAGAACAGCAGGGCGGGAGAGTCCTCATGAGGGACTGGAGGTCCAAGAGAGCAGGGTGGTTTTGAGAAGTGATCCAGAGATGAGATTCATGGGTGGCTTTTGTAAGCCTGACCTAATTTAGGCTTTATAAACTTGAAGTGACTTTATTTAAATACGTATTATGTTTAAGTTATGTTTTAAACAGAGATTAAAAGAAGACCCAAACAATTCTAAATAATATGACTTAGTACTATTCAAACCTATCAGCCGTCAGCTTCCTTTGTTAGAGACTGTTCTAGTTATCTCTTACTACACAACTCTTAGTCGTAACCGTCCTAACACTTAGCTTAAAAGAGCAGTTTATTATATCTCAAAGTTATGTGGGTTAACAGCTGGGCAGTTCTTGCATGGGGTTTCTCATGAAGTTGTAGTCACATAGTGCCTGGGACTAGGGTCATCTGAAGGCTTCACTGGGATGGATGCTTAGTATGGTGAGCAGTGATGGTTGACCATCACCTGGGACCTCACCTGGCTATCAGTTGAAACTCTTACCCAAGGCGTCTGCTTGTGGCTTGAGCTTCTCACAGAATGCTGGTGGGTTCCCAGTTGGAGCATCCTGAGAGCCAATGCTCCAGGAGACCCAAATGTACTCCACATGGCTTCTTGTAAGTTATGAGTCTTAGAATGTCACTTCCACTATAATTTATTGGTCAAGCAAGTCACTGAAGTCAGTCCAGATTCAAGGGGAGGGTGGTTAGATGTCACCTCTTGATGGGAAATGGTAAGTTCATGTCAAGGGAATTATTATCATAGTTATCTTTGGAATACATAATTTGCCTGAGGCCTGTTAGTTTCATAAGTGTTGAATCAGAACTTTGAACTTAGCAAAACAATGAAAAATACCATTAGAAGAAAATAATTCTAATAAACAAAATTATAGATTCCACTTTTGATACTTGAGACACTCAATCCTTAAGAATGGAATGACAAAATGTGATACAAGGGTTTCTTCATTTTTAAATCTAACAATTATGACTTTTGACATGGAGAAAATTGTTCTGTGTTGAAAGATGTACCCATTTGTGTGTATTTATAAATATGAACAGCTGACAGGGAATCTTAACTGATTAGGTAGTCATGAAGATTTTCTTTCATGGTGCCTGTTCATGGCTTGGTTTTAGACACATGGCCTGATAAAGATTTTAGTTTATGAAAATTCATAAAAGCCAAATTAAAGATAATAGCATTTTTCGGCTGGGCACGGTGGCTTACGCCTGTAATTCCAGCCCTTTGGGAGGCCAAGGTGGGTGGATCACCTGAGGTCAGGAGTTCAAGACCAGCCTGGCCAATGTAGTGAAACCCTGTCTCCACTAAAAATAAAAAAATTAGCTGAGTATGGTAGTGCCCGCCTGTTATCTCAGCTACTTGGGAGGCTGAGGTGGGAGAATTGCTTGAACCCAAGAAGTGGAGGTTGCAGTGAACTGAGATCGCACCACTGCATTCCAGCCTGGGAGACAGAGTGAGACCCTGTCTCAAAAAAAAAAAAAAAAAAAAAAAGAAGATAGTAGCATTTTCTGAAGTTGATGGTTTTAAACATGATATTGTAGTTTATATAAAGTTTGGACAACTATGTTTATGTCACAGTTTTAACTTATACAGGGATTCACTTAAGTTTTAGAAAAAGACACTAGGCTAGACTATGAACTTCATGAAGCAGGATCAGTCTCCTCTTGTTCACTACTTTATTCCTAAAGCCTTGCATAATACTTGTCACCTAGAAGGTAATTAATGAACATTAGTTATGGAAAGTATTATTAACAGAGTTCTTTGGTACCTATTGAATTTTTTTTAAACAGTGCCTCTCTAATTTTTATGGAGGTGATTCACCCTGAAAGTCTTGCTTTCCTAATGAGATTAATCCAAAGGGCTGGTATCCTTTCGCATTGATTATACAAATAGCACTCCATGTGGTGGAATCAGATTATCTGAGTACTTCCAACACGATGAATGGGCAAAAATGAGAAGTTTTCTTAATTTACCATTAGATTAGAGAAGTGACTGCTGATAGAATTCATTAAAAAAAAAAATCTGTGCTTTGCACATTTGCCTTAAGAGTTTCAAGTTCTGCAGAGTTTGTGTTTTGTTTGGGAAATTAGAAAGGTCTATTGCAAAAGAAAGCACAGTAGCACAGTTTGGATATTTGTGTGTGAAGATTGATTGATTAAGGAAGGTTCATGCCTTAATTTTCATTTACTTCCAGGCATGAGCTGACTTGTTTTTAATAGTTATGACTTCACATAGAAACTGAATGGTTGAGAGTGGTATGATGGGGCAGGAGTGGGTATAGGGAGGATGTGATAGAGAGGAGCTCCATCTTAAATCTGCTTTCTTTGAATCTGACAGTGCAGTTTGTTGAGACAGGAGTAATACTGGTAAATAATGAAATTGAATTTGATGCTTTCAGTTCATCAGCTGACATATGCTGTGTAGGCAGTTATGTACATTCCTGTAAAATCTGTTTTCTGTCTGGTCTGTGATTTGAGAAAAAGACATTGGAAGCTGCAACGGTATAGAAATACTGCCCACTTTTCCTTTACCCTCTTATGAACTATATGACCCAGATCTATTCATAAAAAGATGATTTTGTGGATGAACATAGTTTTGGTTGTTGTGACCATAACATCCAATTTGCCTTGGACAATTGTAGTTTATGCCTGCTGTTCCTGTGTTATGTCCAGTTAGCACCACCTTTCACTCTCGAAAGGGTACTGCTGTAGAGAATGAGTTATATAGACACCATGCTTGTAATCAACTTTCATTTGTCATTGGAAGGATAATAGCTGTAAGTATACTCACGTTAAATTCACTTATAATCCCCGAACCTTTTTAAAAAATAGTATTTTAACCATACTTTTAATTACTTGGTAAGATTTAATAATTATACATATATATATAAAAGTTCAGTATTATCTATCTGGTGGAAATACTAAAAAGTGAATTAAAAATGCCTGGGACAGAATGAGACAGTTCATAATAGTGGGTAAGTTCTGTTTTGTAGACAATTCTGAAGGGATTTTAAGCTAGTGTGTAAAAAGGTACTGCTGTGTTTGCACAAACAAGGTGTTCATCAGCACTTCATTCTTACTGGCTTTGCAGCTCTGTCCTTTTAGTGGTTCAGTAGCCAATTTTATTTTGGTGCCAGAGATATCTTTGCTTTGGTTTTTACAATTGGCTGTGGTAAAACGACATAGGAATGTCTAAAATAAAAAGGAATAGTTTCATTTCAACACCCCTTTCCCCACTATCCTTTCCAAAAGTCACAGTTTAGCTTTCTTACCTTAAAAAAGAAGTGGTTTATAAGCAAAATACATAATCAATTTTATTTAACATTTGGTAAAGAAAGTATACAGGATTATTTTCTAAAATACTGAGCTGAATCATCTTTAGATTATTTTATACTGATTTTAATTTTAGTATTCAAATAATTCTTTATATCTGGCCTTTACCATGCCTTGAAATGATTGTTTTGTGTTTTTATGTCAGCATGGTATTCACAACTGCAAGTCAGTATGGGGTCACGGACCCTGGCTCCTAAAATAAGTCCAACTGTGAAAAAGGCAAAATCTAAGTAATAGTGTTAAAGTACATAATTTTTTCAGTTTAATGATGCTGCTATCCAAAAATTTTAATATCTTACAAAATCAGTAAAGTAGAAGAAAAAAGTTTTAGGATAAAAAAATTGAATGCTTGGCACATAATAGACATTCAGTCACTATTAGTTCTTTTGTGTGTTGTTTCTCCCTTCACCATGCTCTTTAGGTGGAAGCAGCCTCACAGGTAGTTGAGCATCCTTAAAATCAGGAATCCTACCTTGTATCCTAATTTTTCTATATAATTATTAAAAAGGATTTTTTTGTATTTATTACAGTGCTAACTAATTATCCTTAAGCATATCGCTTTACTTTCCAGGGCTCATTGGAGTTCAAATTGCCCGATAAATGTTTTAACTTTTATAAATGTGTACATATTTCACATACCATCAAATTTACCATTTTAGAATATTCAGTTCAGTGGGTTTTAATATGTTCATAAGTTTGTGCAACAGTATCTAATTCCTGAACAATCATCATCCCAAAAAGAAAGCTGTACTCATTAGCAGTCACTCCCATTCCCACCTCTCCTCATTCCTGGAAACCACTAATCTACTTTCTATCTGTATGGATTTGCCTGTTGTAGACATTTCATGTAAATGGAGCTCTGCAATACATGTTCTTTTGTGACCAACTTTCTTCATGTGGTTTAATTTTTTTTTTTTTTTTTGGGAGACAGAGTCTCGCTGTGTTGCCCAGGCTGGAATGCAGTGGCACAATCTCAGTTCACTGTAACCTCCACCTCCCAGGTTCAAGCGATTCTCCTGCCTCAGCCTCCTGAGTAGCTGGGATTGGGTACATGCCACTGTGCCTGGCTAAGTTTTTGTATTTTTAGTAGAGATGAGGTTTCACCATGTTGGCCAGGCTGGTCTCAAACTCCTGACCTCAGGTGATCCGCCTGCCTCGGCCTCCCAAAGTGCTGGGATTATAGGCGTGAGTCACCGTGCCCGACCTCATGTAAGTGTAATTCTTTTGAGGTTCATTTATGTTGTAGCTTGTATTAGTACTGATTTTATTTTGGTAAAATATATTTAACATAAAATTTACCATTTAAATCCTTTTTAAGTGTATAATTCAGTGGCATTTAGTACATTCACAGTATTATGCAACCAACACCACTATCCATTTTTAGAACTTTTTCATCATCCCAAGTAGAAACTCTACACCTTTGAAATAATGGCTCTCCATTTCCCCTCCTAGCCACTAGTTACTTTTTTCTGTGTTCTATCTTTATGAATTTGACTATTCTAGATACCTCATGGAAGTGGAAACATAGAATTTTTTGTGCTTTTGTGTCAGGCTTATTTCACTTAGCATAATATTTTCAAGGTCCATCCGTGTTGTATATAGCATGTGTCAGAATTTCCTTAAGGCTGAATACTATTCCATTGTATATCACATTTTGTTTATCCATTCTTTTGTTGATGGACATTTGGCTGTTGTGAATACTATTAATACTACTCTGAACATGGGTGTACGGATATTGGTTAGAGTCCCAGCTGGATTATATGTGGTTATGCTTAATTTTTTGAGGAACTACCACACTTCACAGTAGCTACACCATTTTACACTCCCACCAGGGATGTACAAGGGTTCTAATTTCACTACATCCCCTCCAATAGTTGGTATCTTTCCTTTCTTAAAAAAATAGCCAGCCTAGTGAGTGTGAAGTGGCATCTCAATGTGGTTTCGATTTGCATCTCCCTAATGACTAGTGATGTTGAGCGTCTTTTTATGTGCTTATTGGCCATTTGTGTATCTTACTTGGAGAAATGTCTATTCAAGTCCTTTGCCCATTTTTGAATTGGGTTGTTGCTTGTTGTTGAGATGTAGGAGTTCTTTATATATTGTGGCTGTTAATTCCTTGTCATATATATGATTTGGAAATATTTTCTCCCGTTCTGTGGTTTGACTTTTCTTTATTGATAGTATCCCTTAAGGCACAAAACTTTTAATTTTGGTGTTTAATTTGTATGTGTGTGTTTTTTTTTAATGAAGAGTTGATGTTAATTTTTAAACATTTGGTAGAATTCACCAGTGAAGCTTTCTGTTTCTGAGATTTTCTTTATGGGAGCTTTTCTTAATCAGTAATTTGGTCTTTTTACTTGTTACATAGGTCTATTCATATTTTCTGTTTCTTCTTAAGTCAGTTTCTTTTATTTTTCCTTTTTTTCTTTGAACACTTAAGCATATCATAGAGTTAGTTTCAATAGTTTCCTGTCTTTGTGGGAATTTGTCCATTTTAACTAGGTTATCCAATTTGTTGGCATAAAGTTGTTCATAGTGTTTTTTAAAATCCTTTTTATTTCAGTGAGGTTGAGAGTAATGTTCCCTCTTTATTTTCTGATCCTAATAAATTGAGTCACCTTTCTTTCTTGGCCAGTCTAACCAAAGGTTTTTCAGTTTTGTTGATCCTTTAAAAAAAAGAAACAACTTGTTTTCACTGGATTTTCTCAATTGTGTTTCTGTTGTCTGTTTCATTTATTGCCTCTCTTTATTGTTTCCCTCCTTCTGCTTTGCTTGCTTTGGGTTTACTTGCTCTTTTTCCTCGTTTCTTAAGGTATAATCTTAGGTTATTGATTTGAGATCTTTTTCACCAATTCTTTAGATTGTAGCAAAATAAACATAGCATACAATTTACCATCTTAATAGTATTAAATACCTGCATAATGTTGTGAACTATAGTCCCTACCTACCTCCAGAACTCTTTAAAACTGAAACTGTATACCCATTAAACAATTAAACAATAACTCCCCATTCCCTGCTCCCCAGGCCCCCTGGCAACCACCATTCTACTTTCTGTCAATGATTTTTACTACTCTTTTTTTTTTCCTGTTTTTGAAGATATGGTCTCACTCTGTCACCCAGGCTGGAGTGCAGTGGCGCAATCATGACTCACTGCAGCAAGTGATCCTTCCACCTCAGCCTGTCGAATAGCTGGGACTACAAGTGTGTGCCACCATGCCTGGCTAATTTAAAAAATTTCTTGCAGAGGCAAGGTCCCACTATATTGCCCAGGCTGGTCTCACTCCTAGGCTGGAGCAATCCTTCCACCTTCATCTCCCAAAGTGCTGGAATTACAGGTGCAAGCCACTGTGCCCGGCCTTGATTTTGACTACTCTTAGTACCTCATCTAAGGGGCATCATACAGCATTTGCCCTGTTGTGACCAGCTTATTTCACTTAGCGTAATGGCTTTAAAGTTCATCCCTGTTGTAGCATATGGCAGAATTTCCTTTTTATAAAGGATGGATAGTATTCCATGTATGTATGTACCACATTTTGCTTATCCATTTATGTGTCTGTGGACACTTTGGGTTGCTTCCACCTTTTAGCTATTGTGAATAATGCTGCTATGAACACGGGTATACCACTGTCTCCTCCAGACCCTGCCTGCTTTCAGTCCTTTGGAGTATATACCCAGAAGGGGAATTGCTGGAGCATATGGTAATTCTATTTTTAATTATTTGAGGAACCATTATACTGTTTTACACAGCACCTGTAGCGTTTTATATTCCCACCAACAGTGCACAAGTGTTTCAGTTTCTCCACATCTTTGTCAACATTTATCATTTTTTCTGTTTTTCTTTATAATAGCCATCCTGATAGGTGTGAGGTGGTATTGAGATTGTCTTTTTTTTTTTTTTTAATGTAGATGCTTATAGGTATGAATTTTCCTCTCACTGTTTTATTGCACCCTTAAGTTTTCTTGGGTTATGTTTTCCTTTTCATTAATCTCAAAGTATTTTCTAATTTCCCCTGTGATTTTTTTTCTTTGACTCATTGGCTATTTAGGAGGATGTTGATTTTCACATATTTTAATTTTCTACATTTCTTTGTTCTTTCAAATTTTATTCTACTGTCTTTGGAGAACATGCTTTCTATGATTTTTATCTTTTCAAATCTGTAGAGACTTGTTTTATGGCTTAACATTGTTTATCCTGGGTAATATCCATATGCCCTTGAGAATAATATATTGTATTATTTTTAGTTGAAATAATTTATAGATGTTGATAATGTATTGTGTTATTAGAGGAAAATATGTGTCGTTTTCATCTGATGATTTAATATTTTGAGGCTATCCTTTTGACTTACATAAAGAACTCCCTGTTTATGTTACCTGAATTTATTGGGAGGCATCTCTGTGGCCAGAACATAGCATGTTTAAGTGACAGGTATGAATCTTGTTAGTGCCTATTACTGCCCAGTAACTGGCATCATGGGCAAGGAACTGAACTTCAGTAAATGGAGGACTTGGTTTGCTGTGAATGTTTTGAACGCTGAATGAGTCCTTTGCTTATTATAATTTTTGAGAGCCTAAGCACATGATGTTTCATAGGTTATATGGATGATTACTCTGCTTTACTATTATCGTTAATTACCATAAAGCATGCCCATGAAATGCATGTTTGCTACGTGCTTGGCCTGTCATTTAAATAGATCTGTTTTACTGACCTATGATTTATCTACAACAAAAAGCATCCCTTGTACGTGTATGGTTTGATAGTTTGATGAGTTCTGACAAATATATACACCTATATAAGTATCATCCCAACCAAGATAGCATTTAATCACTCCCAAAAGTTCCTTCCACTTATGCAATTACTAAGTCACTATAGAGTAAATTTCCTTTTCTAGAATTTCATAAAATGAAATGGTATTGTCAGTACTCCTGTGACTAGCACTAAGTATGTTTCTAAGATGAATTCAAATTTTTGTATGTATCAATATTCCTGTTTTTTTGGGGAAGAGGTATTGTGTTAATATATTACAATTTATCCATTCATCTGTTCATGGGCATTTGGATAGTATCCAGGTTTTGACTCTATGAACAGAGCCTCTGTGAACATTCTTATAAAGAGTACTGGATAGTATGCTTTCATTTTCATGTCCTTAAGGGAGATTATGGTTCTGTGATTTCATTTGATGTAAGCCTTAGATACTTGTTATTTAATTTCCAAATAGTTGGGTATTTTTATGCTATCATTTTGTTACCAATTTGTAGTTTAATTTTGTTATGGTCAAAGAATGTGCTTTGTATGACTTTAGTCCTTTTAAATTTATCAGTGTTTGTTTTATAGGACAGAATGTAGTCCATTTTGTTGAATTTTCCATGCACATGAAAAAAAATGGGTATAGTGCCATGAGTGGGTGGATTGTTGTGTAATGCCAGTCAGGTCAAGTTGCATGATAGTGTCATTCAGGTATTCCATATCAGTACTTTTTTTTCTTGTGTTATCAAGTCATTGAGGGGCCATGTTGAAGTTTCCAGTAGATTTGTCTGTTTTTCCTTTCAGCTCTATCGATGTTTCCTTTACATATTTTGAAGTTCTATTTTTGTGTTCATGCACATTTAGAATTATGTTTTCTTGGGGGACTTAACCGTTTTGTTATTATGTGCTGTCTCTCTTTATCCCTGTTAGTATTCCTTGTTATGAAAACTGCTAACAGTAGTGAATTGATACAAGTGTAGTTGGTTTACAATCTTAATCTGCCATTTTTCTAGATAATTGGTTATGTTTCTTCTGTTTTCTCTTTCTGTCTTTTGTGTATCAATCAAATAGTTTTTATGGTTTTTTTTTTTATTTAAAACATTTTTTTTGAGACAGGGTCTCACTCTCCCTCTCAGGATGGAGTACAGTGGTGCCATCACAGCTCACTGCATCCTTGACCTCTGGGGCTCAAGTGAACCTCCCACCTCTGGCCATTCACTGCGCCCCTAGGAGCTGGGACCATTTCTGGCTAATTTTTGTATTATTTTTTGTAGAGATAGGGTTTCACAAGGTTGCCCAGGCTGGTCTTGAACTTCCAGACTCAAGCCATCTGCCCGCCTCGGCCTCCCAAAATGCTAGGATTATAGGTGTGAGCCACTGCACCCAAGCTATTTTATTTTCATTTCTCTCTTAAAAGTATTTGTAATGGTGGCTCTCTGTTAAATTTTTTCTTTTTTTTCTCTCTGTACTTCAGTTGGGATACTTTCAGCATATTTTCAAATTTATTGATCTTTCATTCTTACCTGATTAATTCCATCTACTTTTTAATTTTACATATTTTTTGTCTCTAGACTTTTTTCTGGGCCCTTTTAAATATATCATTTCTTCATCATTATGTGGATGATTTCCAGCATACTTATAATAGCTTATATAAATATATATTTATAAATATATATAATAGCTTATATAAAGTCCTTGACTGCTAATTTCATCATCTTTGTTATTTCTGCATTCTCAGTTGACTGAATTTTCTGCTAGTTGTGTATGGTGGTTTTCTTCTTCATATCATGTCATCATATCATTTTATTGAATGCTTAATATTTTGAATTTTACATTGTTGAGCATCAGGTGTTGTATTCCTGTTAAGGAGTATTGGACTTTATTTTTTCAGAAGTTGTTACATTTGTCTGTGGCTTATGTTGTTAGGCGGTATGTAGGTATGGTTGAGCTGCGTTGCTAGGGTCTAAACTCCCCTGTATATCCACTGAATGCTCTTGATTTTCAATAGATGCTTCACTGTGGTCTCATCTATGACAACTGTGTGAGCTTTGGATCTCTTTAGCATATCGCCCTCGTCACTTTTTGACCAGTTTCATGGAGTTTTTTACCTGTGCATGAGTGGGTTTTTCAGAAAGTCTTCACTGATACTTGGAAAGTGCCTCTAGGCAGAAAGTTGAGGCAAACTTCTGGCTTATCTAATGCATTTTCCTTCTTAGGGATTATCATTCAGTACTGCCTATGGCCTCATGTCTTTAAAAAGTTAACCTCAGTGTGTATTTTAAATCTATTTTTCCAGTTTTCTAATTGTTTACAATGGGAGTGTAAGTCTGGTCTGTTTTTCCACCCTGGTTGGAAGTGAAAGTCATGGCCTACCATTTTATTTTCAACGCTTTTTTTTTCCTACCCAGAATTAGCCTGAAATGCCTCATCTACGATTACTAATAAGAGAGCCTGTTAATTTTGTTTGAAAAATTTAAAGCAACTAGTTTACAGTTTTTCAACCATGTTATTAATGAAAATTAAATTTGTCTACTTTATCGTAGTCTCCCTTTTTATCGTAGTCTTTGGTCTATAACAGTTAAGGGGCAGGGGGAAGCCAGATGTATTATTAAGTAATTTTTACTTTTCTTATTTTTTAGACCTAAGGATTGTCTTCGGTCTATTATGAGAAGAGTGAACCACAAAGATCCTCACGTTGCTATGCAAGCTTTGACTGTGAGTGGTTTTGTTTTAACCTGTACCACAAAATTATCTGCCACAGTTGAGCCTCTTTAACTTCTGATTTTGTGCTTTTAGCTTCTAGGAGCATGTGTATCAAACTGTGGCAAAATTTTTCATTTAGAAGTATGTTCAAGAGATTTTGCTAGTGAAGTAAGCAACGTATTAAATAAGGTAAGGAGCATTATTTCCAGAAATTAAGGCAGTCTTCTTTCTTCACATATTTTATTGTTTAAATCTTCACAAAGGACTATTCTGTGCTTTTTAAGAAATCCTTTCTAGGCTGTGTCTATCCAGTATATAAATAAATATTATGTTTTGTTGAAGAGACTGCGGATTCATGTAACTTTGAGTTAGTTTTTTCAAGCCATATTAGAGTATTTTTAACCTGTTCTTTTCCATCATACTTTCATCTGATAAGACAACAGGTATTTCTATATCTAATTAAATAATATCAATCTATTTTAGGTACTGTTTTTGTAGGCACAAGGTATTTTCCTAATGGAAAACCTTTCAGAAATACTGCCAAAAGTCTATGGCACCGTTGAGTTTTTATCTTTATCAATAAGGCCACTTCCTGGCCATCACAGGATTTTTTTTTTTTTTTTTTTTTTTGAGACAGAGTCTCGCTCTGTCGCCCAGGCTGGAGTGCAGTGGCGCAATCTCGGCTCACTGCAAGCTCCCCCTCCCGGGTTCATGCCATTCTCCTGCCTCAGCCTCTCCGAGTGGCTGGGACTACAGGCGCCCGCCACCATGTCTGGCTAATGTTTTTGTATTTTTAGTAGAGACGGGGTTTCACCGTGGTCTCGATCTCCTGACCTTGTGATCCGCCCGCCTCGGCCTCCCAAAGTGCTGGGATTACAAGCGTTAGCCACCGCGCCCGGCCCCATCACAGGATTTTAATACTATACTGCTGTTCTTACTGGCCGAACCCACAGCTGGAGTTGCCTCAAAAGTGGTGGTGGGGGGAGTTCCCACAAGGGACTACCCTAAACTGTTCCAGATAGGGCCAGATGAGAGTCCAAAAAAGGAGGCACTAAATGCCAGGGTGATCAGTCTAAAGCATTTATTAGGGGAACTTACACAGTAGGGCTGCAGTTTATAGGAGGTTTTAAGGAATTTGGCTCAGGGTCGGGGCTGGTTTCTACGTGTTTAGCAACATATTTGATCTTTTAGTGTTTCGGGCCACAACCTGAACAACTGTATCAGTGCCTGAGAATGTTCAAGGCCCCAGGTTGGGTCCAAACCTATGGTGGAAAACATGCAGCTGGCTGGGTCACAGAGCGGGACAAGGCACTCTGTTTTTCTACTGGGACACAGAAAGAAAGCAGGGAGAACTGGGGACCCTACAACTGCCCACTCAACTGTAGAATTCCAGTCACACAATTCAGGACATTTTTGAATTTTCACTTAGTAATATGTGAGTTTCCCCAGCAAAAATTTGTGCATTCTAAAGGTAATTATTTTTGGCTCTTTTAGGGGGAGTATTGTAAATCAAGAAAAAGTTTTTGTATGTTAAAATGGAAAATGCCTCCTGTTTTTGGGAAAAATGAGTACTTCCAGGTTACAGTAGAAAAAAAGCAGTATAGAAATATAGTAAGAATGTAAAATTCTGTACTTTTCAAACATCATGTTTAAGTGATAATTCTTTCCCTTTCCTGCTTTATGCAGTTAATATTTATTTTCTCCTAATTAATAAACATTATGTCATTTAATGTCCTGAATGTCCATCGAGATTACAACTGTTTATGAAGAGATTCTAATACCATGTTTTTTGTAATGTAGGTGAAAAATGTGGTATACTTACCTGTGTGTAGTAGTGCAAACAGCCATTTCCAAAAACGACTACCTATAGGCAAGAGGACTTCCCTTTATTTTCTGAATGTTTTACAGTGAACATATTGGTTTTGTGCTTAATAACATCCCGCCTTCTTTTTTTTTTTGAGACAGTGTCTCTCTTTGTCACCCAGGCTGGAGTACAGTGATCTCAGCTCACTGCAACCTCCGCCTCCTGGGTTCAAGTGATTCTCCTGCCTCAGCCTCCTGAGTAGCTGGGATTACAGGCATGCGCCACCACACCTGGCTGGTTTTTGTAGCTTTAGCAGAGACAGGGTTTTACCATGTTGGTCAGGCTGGTCTCGAACTCCTGACCTCGTGATTGCCCACCTCGGCCTCCCAAAGTGCTGGGATTACAGGCATGAGCCACTGCGCCCAGCCAACATCCTGCCCTTTTTAAAAATTTCCTTTTATTAAACAAATTAAGTTCATGTATAGTCTCAATAAAGCATTTACAAATCCACTATATGCTCCCTGACCAAAATACAGATTACATGTGCACTTAGGAAGAATTCTTTTTCTTCTAATAGAGTAATCTAAAAGTCTAACCTCCATTTTTAAAAGCTTTAGCCAATTATTTAGTAAGTATTGATTTGAAATACATTCATGACATTTCATAGAGGAGTTATTTCTTCTCTGGTATCTGTGAAGGTTTCTTTATATCTATTTCATCAAATAGCAAGACTTCAAATTATTGCCACTATGAAGATACATCAGTATTTTAATGAACTGGCTAGGTTTTTTTCCTTAATAAGCAATGAGTAAAATAATTTATTTTGAAAACTCACTGCATTTATCTCTTTAATACAGAAGAATAATGCCCTGTACACCTGCCTTAGACTAACTTGAATCTTTGTTATACATCAACCATAAAGAGTTATGTTATTTTGTGCTGAGTGTGGTGGCTCATGCCTGTAATCGCAGGACTTTGGGAGGCTGAGGCGGGGGAATCACTTGGGGTCAGGAGTTCAAGACCAGCCTGGCCAACATGGTGAAACCCTGCCTGTACTAAAAGTACAAGAATTAACTGGGCATGGTGGTGCGCGCCTGTAATCCTACTCGGGAGGTTGACGCAGGAAAATCGCTTGGACCCCCATCCCCCACCCCCCTCTGGGAGGCAGAGGTTGCAGTGTGTTGAGATCGAGCCACTGCACTCCAGCCTCTGCCACAGGGTGAGACTCTGTCTCAATAAACAAACCAAAAAAAAAAAAAAAAAAAAAAAGAAAAGAATAAAAAGAGGTTATTTTGAAGAAATTAAATTTTTAAGATGATTAACATGCAATGTACCTCAAATTAGGCCCCAGATAATTAAGCATCATGGAAAAAATGCATAGTCGTGAACATTAAGAAGTCAGGAATTCGGAATAAAGGAACTGTATCATTTATTCTCTCCTTCCAGCTTTTTTATTGCTTTGCAAAAAGCAAACACTTTTCCTTGTCTTACTGATGTACAAACCTTGCTTCGTTGTAAAATATTCTGAAAAGTCCTTTCAGATCTCCAAAATGTTATTACCTATTTAATGCTTTAATTTTGAAGTGAGATATACATGATGGGTTTTTTCATAGTGTGAACATTAGTTTTATTTCTAATAACTATATTTTCTTATTTGTCTATAGCTATGCATAACTTGTGATTCAAAAAATATCACTTTATAACTTTACTATTTAAAATGTCTGTATTAAATCATTGGCTAGGAAATCGGTGCTCTTTTATTTCTTTTTCTATTTTACAGGGTCATCCTAAAGTATGTGAAAAATTAAAGGCTCTTATGGTTGAATGGACAGATGAATTTAAGAATGATCCACAGCTTAGTCTAATATCAGCAATGATTAAGAACCTTAAGGAACAAGGAGTTACGTTCCCAGCTATTGGCTCTCAGGTATTTTGGGAATGAAGTTGTGTGTGTGCTACAGTTTGTTTCTCTTAAATAGATATATTTATTTGAATTTTTTTCTTCATTCCCAGGTAATTTTTACTACTTCAGAGGAATTTTCGTTATTAATACTAATTTTATTAGTAACTAGTTGTGTTGCTAGTTAGTGATACTAGTTTTCTGGCATTCAAAGGTGCCAGAAAAGTATTATAATGGAATATTAATGTGCTCCAACCTCTCTACTTCTTTATAAATGAATTGGTTTAACATTTTGCAGTTTTTGAAATTTTTTGATATAGTTTTTGTTTGTTTTTGAGATGGAGTCTCACTCTGTTGCCCTGGATGGAGTGCAGTGGCGTGATGTCGGCTCACTGCCGCCCTGGATGGAGTGCAGTGGCGTGATCTCGGCTCACTGCAACCTCTGCCTCTTGGGTTCAAGCGATTCTCCTGCCTCAGCCTCCTGAGTAGCTGGGACTACAGGCACGCACAGCCACACCTGGAAATTTTTTTTTTTTTTTTAATAGAGGTGGGTTTCAACATGTTGGCCAGGCTGGTTTCGAACTCCTGACCTCAGGTGTTCTGCCCGCCTTGGCCTCCCAAAGTGCTGGGATTACAGGTGTGAGCCACCGGGCCCGGCCAGTACAGTTTTAATAATATACACAAAATAGCTTTATTAATTAGGTAACATTGTCTTTTTAAATGCTCTTAATGCTATAATTTTCTACAAAGAATGACAGCTCAGAAATCAGGATATCCTTAAAAGTTAGGGATGACTTGAGAGATTCTATTGATGAGGAAATTTACGAATTCCTGTATTAACAATGAGAGGACTCTAGAAGGGGTAAATGGGAAGAGAAACACCTGAAGCATTTTCTCCTTAGTAAGAGCTGACCAGTACATAAGTCTTCCTTTCCCCAGTGGGTATGGCTAAGTAGCTTAACTTTCCTCTCCTGTCCGCCCTCGTGCCAAAAAAATTCAGTCTCTATTTTATGTCATGTAGAAAAAAAATCAAGAAATGTCTTTTTTATTCCTATTTCTATTTTGGGTAACCTTCCTTTAAGATGCCCAGCTAATCAAGAGGCTTAAAATATGTGCTGATTTACTACACTGTCTTTCTCCAGTTTATTGACTGGGACAGACTGTAATGAGCGATGTGAAACCATGAACAGAAATCTGTGAGTGTGGAGCGCTTATGTTTTGACCACTTCAGGGAGTCATGTAGCTTATCTACATTCATCCAGACCTACATGTGCTTTCTTCCCAAGGCATTTCCAGTTTATCTGAGCACTCTTGAGATGTGAAGACTCAAAAGTGTATCTGGGAGAGGAAGGAAGCAAAGGACATTTTTCTTCTTAAAAAAATTTTGGTTTATGATTGGCTTTACAATGATAAATTATGTCTTTGAAAATATAGTCATTCATAACTGATAGCTGGTTTTTACTAGTCAGTATAGTTTCTAGAATCTGTATAATTAAGGAAAAATCTGAAGCAGAATAATCCAAGACATTATACATTCCTTGACAACAAAAACAATGTTTGTTTATCAAAGAGTAGACTCACTGCAGAGAACCCACCTACAATAGGTAGAGAAAATGCAAGCCCACTAAGTATCTAGAGTCTTTGGTTCTTGTTAACTCAAAACGTGGTTTGACCAGCATCACTGGCATTATCTGGAAGCTTGTTAGAAGTGCAGCATGGTTGAACCCACTCCATACCTATGGGTTCATTATCTCCATTTTAACAAGATCTTCAGAGGATTTATATGCACGTTGAGGTCTGAGAAGCACTGCTGCTCTAGAGGACAGCCTTCAGTGCAAGTGAAAACTGCATTTCAGTCCACAAAGGGACTTATCTTGTAAGAAAAGGAAGAATTAATGATTGTGCTGTATGTACCTTTGTTTGGTTAATCTAGAATCTTAGCCACGGAAACAGTTTTAGGGAGCCTCTAATCTAATCCGCTCATTTTTACAGATGAGGAAACTGAGACTCAGAATGGTTAAGTGACTTGCCCAGGGACACAACTCATAGTTGACAGCTGGAACTAGAACACAGGCATGCTGATTCTCAGTCCAGTGTTCTTTTCACTGCCCGAGTCTGCCTTCTTTGATAGAGAGGTTAGTGAATATGTGTCTGTCTAGACCAGGCTTACAGTGGAGTGAACACTGGCAAGAGCATTATGTCTTGATTGGTGGAGAAACTAGCTTATTCTCTTGTTCAAGAGATTCAGGACATAGAAGAGCAATAGTAAAGATAGGACTTAATTTTCATCCTTTGATCTAGATGTTATAAAGTATGTAACAGCTAATCTTATCATAGTGGCTGTATTTCACCTACAAGAAATATATATATAAAGTAAAATATGATGAGGTAGAATGATTTTTTTAGTGGTTTCTGAAAAGCTTATTAGAAACCCTACATGTAAAGAGCTTCACATTAAATGAAAAAAATAAATCATCTAAGTTCAACTGCAGAACTCCCTGTAGATTTTAAAGCCACTTAGTTACTTAAGTTATTACTGTGTTTTCATCAGACTAGATTTTTGTTAGGGCATACTTAACAAAAACCTCTGAAGATATATTTTTCTAAGTATATTTTTTTCATCTGAGTACAGAAGAAAATAATGTAAAAATATTAAGAAAAGTGGTAGTTACCAGACTCCTGCTGATGCACTTCTGTTAGCACTAACTTTTGATGTAAAGATAGAAGTAGGCTAGCAGCACTGCTACCGTAGTTGGCTGCTTAATAAGACAAGTGTTATCGTTACATTTAGAACCTAATGATAGAAAGGTACTTTGAATAAAAAGTGTAGTTCAGAAACATACGGCTTCACATAGCTTATTTCTGCACTTCTCGACTGGTAGAGATTTCTTCACACACCATAGAAGTTCAAATCTATCTAATTGTGAAGTTTGCCAAATTGTGAACAAAAATTTATATAAACCATAAAAGTTATTTCTGACCAGGCATACCTGTAGTTTTCAGAAATGTCTGATAATTAAAACATTATCTAAAGAAAATTACAACTAGAGATAGGTCAGAATTGAGAGTGTTTAAAGTTGTATTCCGTGAACACCAAAAAGTTTTTTTCTTCTCAGCTCTTCTAAAAATAAATGACTGGCCGGGTGCGGTAGCTCAAGCCTGTAATCCTAGCACTTTGGGAGGCTGAGGCGGGAGGATCACGAGGTCAGGAGATCGAGACCATCCTGGCTAACATGGTGAAACCCCGTCTCCACTAAAAATACAAAAAATTAGCCGGGCGTAGTGGTGGGTGCCTGTAGTCCCAGCTACTCAGGAGGCTGAGGAAAGAGAATGGCGTGAACCCGGGAGGCAGAGCTTGCAGTGAGCCAAGATCGTGCCACTATACTCCAGCCTGGGCGACAGAGCGAGACTCCGTCTCATAAATAAATAAATAAATGCCTGTGCATTTGTTTGACAATACGAAATCCAGTAAGTGAGGAATGTAGAACTGTATTTTATTATAATGTCGAATATTTTTCCTTTCATACCCTCAACAAACATTGATTGACTGCTTGTAATATTTAGGCACATTCCCTCAGGGAACATACAGTCTGGTTGTGGAGACAGACATGTAATCAGACAGTTATAACAAAAGCTGAGATTATTGCCTGTTACAATGTTCCAGTCAGTGTTCTAAGTGCTGTACATGTGGCAATTTGAATGTTTTTTGGAATTTCATTTTTAAATTGTTTGTCCCAGGAATGACAATATACATTCATAACTTTTCGTGATCTACTTTGAGTTAATATTTGATGTAAAATATAGCAACTTTGCATCTGTAGAGCTCTATTTACGCTGTAGTTGTCATGTGTATTACCTCTACATACCTTATAAGCCCCGGAGGTAGTGTTACATACTTTTTGTTTTAAACCCTGAATGAACCCATCTCATCTGATTTTGGAATCACATGTGTTAATTTAATACTTTAAATAGGCTGTGAGGTGCCCATGAGGTGTAGGTGCTAATATTGTACTCATTTTATTGATGAGGAATTTGAGGCACCAAGAGGCTAATTTGCCCAGTGTCATCCAGCTAGAAAGTGGTAGATCTGGGATTTGAACTCATGTCTGTCTGACTTCACAACTTACATTCTTAACCACTCATATCACAGTACCTTGTTTAAAGGTGTTATCATAAGAACAAACAAGAGAATGTGTAATTAACAGGTTAAGGGTGCTTCACTGACAGTGATATTTTAGCTGATTACTGACTGATGTGTTCAAACTCAAAAGGGAAAAAGGGAATGGAGCAAAGGGGGAGAACGTTGTAAGTAGAAGCAAATGAGTGTGAGACCTGTAAAGTACCGGTATAGAGACTGCTCAGGAACTGCTAGCAGTTTCTGGTAACTGGTAGAATGGTTGGAAATGAGGTTGGTAAGATAGGCTAAATTCTGATTTGCCTTGAATGCTAGGCAAAAACTGAGAGGCCACAGAGCCCATAGGCTTAGAAGCTTGTAATTCCAGAAGTGTGCATTGATTTATATGTTTGTTTGTTGTGCATTCCCTTATTTACACAATTTAATAGAGGCAGTGATATACTCTCAGAATTAACTACTTGTAATTTGGTTTACAAAATAGGATTTTTGAACATTTATATTGTTTTATATATATATATAACAATATATATATATCTATATCTATCTGAGTTCCTGAAGATAACATCCTGACACTTGATCCAAAAGGAAATGATAACTCTAACTATTAATAGATATTACATTTTTTTTTAACTATTTATGTTTAAAGTAGTTATCTCTTTCTGTCTCCCAGCCCCTTTTCTGGTTTTGGAGTTTTTTTAAACACTTTGAAATCTTCTCGAGTCTGTCTTCTCTGACTTGTGTACCATATGCTTTTAGTTGAACCTCTTGGCACAAACCTGGGAGGGTGTGCCTAGGCTGCCTCCTCTAAGTGTCCAGTTGCTCTCTGTGTCCTCCGGTTCTGATTCATTTCCCTCTCCCTTTTAAGGTGGAAGCTGCTGCAGTTGGGATTTCTTCTTTCAGAAATCTGCGCTAGATTGATGAGAAAGGTTTTGCAAATTCTTAGGGTAGATAAGAGGAGGAGAATTTGATAACAACCCTCAAGTACTGTGTTCCTCTTTTTTGTTAGGCTGCAGAACAAGCAAAAGCAAGCCCAGCTCTTGTAGCCAAGGATCCTGGTACTGTGGCTAACAAAAAAGAAGAAGAAGATTTAGCAAAAGGTGCGTTTTTAAGTACGTGATGGTGGGAATAACATAAGCCTTTACTTTTTCTCTGAGATATTTAAAGGTAAAATAAATAGAACTTTATAGCAAAAGCTGAAATCTGCTTTGTTGCCCTCCTCAGTATCCTTTCCTCTTGAGAGGCAATTACTGTCACATGTATCCTTTCAGTCTATGTTTTTATGACAGTTTTTTACTATACTGTGTATCCAAAAACAATATCAAGTGCTTTTTTGTGTCTAACAAATTTGTTTTTTGTAGATAGTACACTCGAAGTGCCATTTTCCGCCTGCTTTTCTCATGCAACATTATGTTTGAGATCTATTCATGTGGCATATCCATTAACTGTTCTATCCAGTGTACTAATGAGGGTACCATATTTTTCTGTCTTCCTACTGATGGACCTGTGGATTATTTCTGATTTTTTTTTTTTACTAAAATTAAGCTGCAGTGAGTATTCTTGTACATATTCTCTGTGCACATATATGTGACTTTATTATGTGTGACTAAAAGCAATATTGTTGGATCATGGCATTGGTACATCTTCAGTTTTGTTAAATGGTTCTATGATTTCCTTTTCCATTAGCAGTGTATGAAAGCTATTATTATTAATCTGACAACACTTGGTAGTCTTAAGAGTTTAACTTTTGTGAATCTGGTAGGTTTAAAATGATGTCCTGTTATTTTAATTTTAATTTTTTTGATTGCTAGTGAGACTTGAGTTCTTTTTTTGTATATTCACTGGTCATTATGTTTTTCTCTTGGGTAAATTGTCTTTTGTTAAATAAAATAATGATGTGTAGAAGTCTTTATTTGAAATATTAATTTGTTATCTGTTGTAATTATTGTAGATATCTCCTCCTCGTTTTTGACCTTAAATTTGGTAATGGTGTATTTTATCAAGTAGAAATTTTAAGTTTTGAGAAGGCCAGTGTTGTTTGCTTTTTTGTTATGATTTTTACTTTTTAATGGCTTTAAAAAAATATTTTTCCCTACCTCAACGTCCTAAAAGATAGTTTTCTGTATTGACTTTTAGTAGCTTTAAAGTTTTGTTTTCATATTGGTTCTTTTATTACTCTAAAACAAGAGCGGAAGAGCAGAAAGGGTTCTGGGTTGAATTGAAAGCAGGATAATCAATGTACTGATACTACATTTCAAAGTCTGAGTGACATATGGTGATGGTCTGCACTTGGGAAGTAGTGGTGGAGATAGAGACACATTTGAGATCTGTTTTGGAGGATTTGTTAGGTTGAGTCTTTAGACTGATAAGAATTACCCTTGGAGCAATAAAATCTGGATTCTCCAAGATTGCCTTTAAGACTTTGATTTAGTAAGTCTGCAGTGAAGCTTGATGTTCTTCACTTTCCAGGCAATTTTGATGATTATTTTGAAAAAAAGGTCAAGGAAAATATCTGCAGCTAAAAAACAAAAGTAGATCTAAGAGTTTGTATTTTTTATTACCCAGAATAATTTACATTATATTTGTTCAGTAAAAATAGGAGTTATGCTATTCTAATTTTGTTAATTTATTTTTAAACTTTCAGTTGTGAATGAATGAATGAAACTGACAAAATGATTTTTGTTCAGTATATCAGGATATGTTCTAGTTTCTAACTATACTATTGAAGGAAGAATACCTTTTATCTTGATGTCTTTTTCTACTTCTTCGAATTGTTGGATATAATAACATTTTGGGTCTTTAAAACTCATTGTTTTCTAGCCATTGAGTTGTCTCTCAAGGAACAAAGGCAGCAGTCAACCACCCTTTCCACTTTGTATCCAAGCACATCCAATCTCTTAACTAACCACCAACATGAAGGCCGAAAAGTTCGTGCTATATATGACTTTGAAGCTGCTGAAGATAATGAACTTACTTTTAAAGCCGGAGAAATTATTACAGTTCTTGATGACAGGTAATGTTGATATTACATTTAAAATTTGTATGAAAGTATGTATGGTTTCTGTGTTTCATATTATTCCTGTTGATTGCAGTTACCAAATACAATAATAAATATTGACCCAGATGCTTCTCTGTATGACAGTTGGCTGATTTGCTTGTGTTATACTGGGTGGATTCTTATTTTGTTGTTTAATTTTTTTCTTACTTATTACTTAGTTTATAATTTGTTTTGGAGGCCTAGTTTAATCTATTCATTTTTGGTTCCACCTAATAATATAGATTGTTAGATTATTTAAAAAGTTACAGTTTTAGAAAAACACTGAGTATGTATATGTACCTAATGGAATTTGTAAGAAATATATAATCTATTGAGTTTTTTTACACAGAACAGTATATCCATATGGAAGAAATTTATTTTATATGGAATTACACATTTATTCAGGAGGTGATACAGTGTATCAGTTTTTTTTTTTTACTATAGCTTTGTGATGTTTCACTTGAAAATGAATTGTTACTGATGCTTGTTATTGATAATGAAGTATTAAAATTTGCAGATGTTTTTAAAAAATCAGTTCAAATTGATTTAAAGTTCTTCCTGTAGTGTCTCTCTTACTTACTGCCTTAGTCCATTTGGGCTGCTGTAACAAACTACCATAGACTAACTGGTTTATAAACAACAGGAATTTATTTCTCACAGTTCTGGAGTATAAGTCTGTGGTCAAGGACCCAACAGATTGACTGTGTGTTGAAGGCCCACTTTCTGGTTTGTAGAAGGCTGTCATTTTGCTGTGTCCTCCCATGGCAGCAGGGGCAAATGAGCTCTCTGGGATCTCTTTTATAAGGTCGCTAATCTCATTCATGACTTAATTGCTTTCCAAAGGCCCCACCTTCTGATACCATTGCTTTGGGGGTTAGGATTTCAACCTGTGAATTTTGGGAAGACACAAACATTCAGACATATTTTAACATTTTTTTTTTTTTTTTTTTTGAATGGAAGAAAATAAAGTTTGAGCTGGTTAGCTGGAAATTGCACAAAACCTTACATCTGTTCTTTCAAAAACATGTATTGAGTGCTTGCTAGCTTTCCATATACCAGAGTTTACACCTAGGAGTGTACTCTTTGCGAATGTTGTGTGCTGTGAACAGTGTCATCTTTCATATTTGTTCTGCTGGGAGAAAAGAAAAAACCTTGCTCCTGTGTACTAGAAAGAGCAATGATTTAGGAATGGAGACTGAAAGTAAGAGCCTGTCTTTATAGCTCATTACAAAGACTTCTTACTCTGGAGCCTGTGAACCACCTGAAGCTGACAATTTTTTCGTATGGGTGCCTCTTTTTTTGGGAGAGAGTCCATAACTGCAAAGCATGCATTGGCAGTCAAAAAGATAAGCAACCGTGTGTTTAATAGCTTCTTACCTTTTCTGAGGCTTCTTCTTCTTTTGTAATAAAGGAAGATTCATTGGCTTTTTCAGTGGGTTATTGTGAGATTCAAATTTTGTAGTAGTGTAAGTTAAATACTACAAAAGATAAAGATTTACAGAAATAAATACATTTGTTATGGTAAAGCATTGTTTTTTGTTTGTCATAGTGATCCTAACTGGTGGAAAGGTGAAACCCATCAAGGCATAGGGTTATTTCCTTCTAATTTTGTGACTGCAGATCTCACTGCTGAACCAGAAATGAGTAAGTATTTTCCAGCCTGCCAATAAATGATGTTTTCTAATCCTTTTCTTAATGGAAGTTGAGTAAACTGAACTTTTTAGAGCAGTGTTGCCCAGGCTGGAGTGCAATGGTGCGAGCTTGGATCATTGCAACCTCCGCCTCCTGGGTTCAGGTGATTCTCCTGCCTCAGCCTCCTGAGTAGCTGGGATTACAGGCACCCCTGCCACGTCCAGCTATTTTTGTATGTGTATGTATTTTTAGTAGAGACAGGGTTTCACCATGTTGGCCAGGCTGGTCTTGAACTCCTGACCTCAGGTGATCCACCCGCCTCAGTCTCCCAAAGTGGTGGGATTATAGGCATGAGCCATTGCATCTGGCCTGACTTTTCTTTTCATATGTATCTATGTAGAGGTCATTGTTAAAATGCAAATTTATTAAGGAGTCTTACAGAATTTATACATTACATGTTTTTCTTACCAGTTGATTACAGTGTGACAAGTACAGTATAACCTCAGGAAGGATTTTTCCTGTTCAAAGGTTGGGACCATTTCTCTAGTGTGTAGTCTCAGACTTGAAAGCAGTGGTCTCCAAGCAACATGTCAGATATTCAGAAGGAGCCATTTTTACTAATCATATAAAAGTTTTTTGTTTGATTTACAAACCCTGCTGAGTAGGATAATAAACTAGAAAGTGGGGCCGTGGAGAAAAAGTGATGCTAGTGGCAGGCTTAACAGTTTCAGGAGACATAGCTACGTAGTCGGTCTAAGTAGTGAGAGACAGTTTACTATATTTCTACATAATATTGTGCTTTAATGAATCTTCCTAATGATGAGTTTAGTCATCAAGCAAAGTTTAAGTCATAATCTCCCCTCTATTTAGGAAGACAGAAAAATATATTCAAATCTAGAAAAATTTGTGTTTGTAATAAAATGTTTAAAATTTTTAAGGAGCTTATGTATATAGGTTGATATGCTACAGTTATTTGGCAAAATATCTCATTATCGTTTTTTAATGCTAGATAGAAGGGATCAAAGAAAATTACAAACCACAAGATGCTTAGGTGTTTTTTAGTTTATAAGAATTTTTAGAAAAAAAATCTTTGTCCTGGTCATCTTTTTATTTCCAGCAGCTCCTAATAGTGAATCTTATAATACATGCTACGTATTTATAGAATAAATGATACAGAAATATATATGTTAACAATAAAGAGATACTTCACTTCTCTTTCAAGAGAAAGCTTGAACAGCAAACCAGAAATTACAGATCTTTAAGAAAATGATGTGCTGTCATAGTTATTGCCAGGGTGTCTGGTGTCATTTTTATAGAGACAGATTAGTGAGACCCAGTCTTTCAATGATGTTTTCTATGTCTGTGAGAATTCAAAAACATGTCAACCTTGTTTAAATGGCATTGCATAGTGTGCTGACTTTTTAATAACCTGGGCTGGTAATGATGTTTCGTTTGTTTTTGGACTTTTTTTTTTTTTTTGGTCCTGAATCAGTTCCTGGAGAGGATAGAATTGCTTGGAGTTCTGTTCAAGATAAGGTCAAGGATCTCATGTAGATCCTGGAGCCATTTCATCTTTTTTTTTTTTTTAGTCGTATAGCAATGCAGCTTCAATATGAGTTTTCTAGTTTTTCTCATATTTTTCACTCTGGACAATCTAAAAGAGAAACTGAAGCATCAGAGCCTATGTAATGGGGTTGTAGTTCTCAAGCGTGGAGAGCAGGTGCTAGCATGATCCCCAGAGCATCATTCTTTTGAGGAAATAGAAGTCTATTTCACTTAGCCTGTCAAAGAGAAATAGCTGCCCTATTTAGCTTGCTTTTGGTTTGGAGATACAGTAAAATATTGTGAAATCCCTTTGTTATATATTGTATATAAATAATATTTTTTTTACACACACATAGTATTAGTTCCTATGAGAAAAGGGGCTGTAAACTTGTGTGTCAAGAGCTGTTAGAATATGAAGTCTGCCATGTGTTTTCTTATGGGTAATGGCCAATGCAGTGCTGTCCCAGCTTTCTACTTGTAATAGCTCAAGATAGAAAAAGCAAAATGTCTGCAGCAGATGTTTCTTTTCCTTTATAGGAAAATGAATCAGCTATAGAATTTTGCTTTTGGTGACTTGAATGGAATGATTATATTTCTTTGGTTGGAAATTAAGCTATTTCTGTGTTATACAGAAGCACACAACACAGTACCCAAGTGATTGGACTTCATGTTCTCAGGGTAAAATCACCGGCACAGGCCAGATTTCAGTAGTATGGGCTAGTAGAGCAAGATAGATTGGCATTCAAATCCAGGCTTTGTCATTTATTAGCTTTCTCTTTTATAAGAGTTTTTAATCTTTCCAAACTACCTTATTTATAAAAAGGGCATATCTCGTAAGATTGTTTTGGAGATTCATTGGAGGAAATGTAATATTCCATCAAGCATATTCAATAGTTTAATAAACATTATTTCCCTTCCTTAAATTGCCCCCTCCTATCTTCCTTTCCATCATGATTCTTAATATTTTTATGAATTGATTGACCACATTGATGTAACACTTAAAAATATAGAAAGGAAGTTTGTTTAGTAGAGTCGTATATGCCTTTCGGTAGTATTTGGAGGTTGTTAATATAGCTACTGTTATGTTAAATTGTTTTTAAAGATTGCTTTGGTGAGTAGGAGAAATATGTGCTTCTGGCCAATGAATTGTTGATCCCTGAATGACCACTTTTTAATGTCAAATGATAATATTATATAACTAGAAAATATAGGCTGATTTGTTGGAAGACTGAGATCCCTGCCAAGGCCACTTGTAAAGTTCTCCACTGGCATGGATGTCATTCTCTAAACGCCTAAGTGGCATGCCAGATAATATATAGCTGATTTTCCCATTCATTACATTGGAGTAGTGTGGATTTTTTATCAAAGCAGATTTTTTTTTTTCTACCAAATGAGATTTTTTCTTGAAGGATTGGTAATTTAAAAAGAGAGTTTATTTTAAAGTGCAGAATTCACTTAGGCCATTGAAAAACTTTGCTTTTGTCCTCCAGCTTACTAAACTCTGATGTGTAGTAGGTGATTAACCTTTTTTCAGAAATACAACTCTTATTATTAGTGAAATCTCTTTTTATGGAAAATGTAAAATGTTTACAAGAGAAAATGAAGAAATCCAATTTCATAAAGTAATGTTCTGTTATTACTGCCAAAATCTGCAACTCAGTTATTTCTTAAATTGCGCCTTTTAGCTTGCTGGGAATATAAGAAAAATCCCCAAATCTCTCTTGGAAGTTAAAGTGCTTTAAAGTAGAATTTTAAATGTATTATAAAAAAAAGATAACTTTTACATATCTTACAGTTAAAACAGAGAAGAAGACGGTACAATTTAGTGATGATGTTCAGGTAGAGACAATAGAACCAGAGCCGGAACCAGCCTTTATTGATGAAGTAAGTGGTTTCCATGGTGATAGGAGTTGGTACTTTGTATTGAAATTTAAATGGTTTTGCTTTAAGAAAAAATTGATTGAGTTTTTTTGTTGTAAAAATTTTTGTATTTTTTTATAAAAATTCAAGCAATATAGACGATGCAGGTTGTTTTTGAAACTTCCTCTCCAGTCCTTTGTTTGCCGTGCCAGAGCCTCATTATTTTAAATTCCTGCTGAATATTCTGTAGAGTGGCCTTACCATGATTTATTTAATCTATTGTTGAATTCCTAGGTTGTTTACAGTTTTTACAGTGTTGTAGTGAGATTTTTGTTTTTGAACATTATCTTTGTGTTTCTTTAGGGTAGATATTTAGGAGTGAAACTATCAAGCTGAAGGATTTGTGTGTTTTCCATGTTAATAGATACTGTCAAATTGTTGAGCACAACAGGTTTTTACACTCCTATTCATATCATGCGAGAACTCCTGTTTCCCGGCATACTCAACAAGGATATTAAGGTTGTTTGCACATTACTGAGGAAGGGACACTCATTGACTGTCTAGTGAAACAAATAAATTACTGTTGTAAAAATAAAATTGTCATTAAATTGCTTCTACATAAATCACTGCATAAAAGCAGTGCTAATATATTGAATATCATTGGAGATGATTCATGGTTCCTCCTTGTATTGAACACATTCTAGTATTTGAGGAAAAGCTTATGCTAATTTTATATTAAATGTCTTCATATGTCATTGTCACACCTGAAACAAAGTATATTTTTAGTAATTATGCTCAAAAATGTAATATCAACTTGGTGACACACCACACTTTTTGGAGCCACATAATGGTATCCAAATTGGTATTACTGGGATTTAAATTTGAGATTCATTGGATTAAGTTAATCACTCCTATTTAGTTAAGTTTTATAGAAATATCTGCTGTTACTGCATATAAAGAAAAGATTAAAACTGGCTACCTTTTTCATCTTTAAGCGTGTTTGTGAAAAAATAAAAAGTATGTTTGTGGTTGTCTTTTTCTACTCAAACTTATTGCCTTGTTTTAAAAATGACATTAACATAACTGTTGAGTTAACTTAATAATACATTAAATTATGCACCTAGCAAACCATTAAGGATTTTTTAAGTGTCACATTGTATAGATCAGGAGTTGGCAAACTCTCAGGCCAAATTTAGCCTGTTACCTGTTTACTGGAACACAGATAAATTTGTGTATATATTGTTTGGCTGCTTTTGTGCTGCAGTGGAAGAATTGAGTAGTAGCAACAGAGATCACGTGGCCAGCAAAGCCTGAAATATTTACTGGCTGGCCATTACAGAAAAAGTTTGCTTGGCCCCTGGTATAGATAATTTAAAGAGAATCTTTTCAGATCCTCGGTTACCGTAGCATTCTTTCCTAAACTGATCTGCCCAGGAACATTCTCATTTTTCATTTTTACCCCCCTCCTCTCCTTTTTCAATTCTTCTCTCCCACTTTACGGAAGAAAGGCTTACCGCTTGCCTGTAGTGAAGATTACCGTGGTACATTGCCTCAAAGTATAAGAAATACCAGGGATGATTCCATATATTGGTTTTGGTATTAAGAAAGTAATGGCTCTAATGACTAGTTAACACAGCTGAGATGGTTCCATATTTTTTTTTTTTTAAATATAGGACCTAAATGAATTTTCAGCTAGTAGATCATTAAAAATAATTTTTAATGACAGACCACTGTCATTCCATTCCATCTTTCAGAAGATACCGAAAGAACTTAATGAAATTGCTATAACAGCTTGATTATATGAATAAAATTTCTCCTCACTTTCAACTATAAAAACCAAAAATAGGAATAGAACTGGTGCTGAATCCTGGCTCATTTTACTTTTCAAAACTTGAAATATAGTTAATGTTGTTTTGACCCTTTATATATTAATAATAATAATCATTACCTTATACATATGAATGAATCTAACACTGAGAGTATTATCAGTTTACATACTTTTAGTGCAAAGAAATCCCATATGGTCATCAGTAGAAAACTTTCAAGTATATTCGGATAAAATTTTGGAGGGGAAATTGAGTGGAAATATGATAAGTTCAAGGAGAAAAACAATTTGAAATACATGACAGAGACTTTGTTTGAATGGTAATGGTGAGTGCAGATTGCTCTGGTGTTTAAATTCCTTTGGCTATATTTAAAGGAATTTTTGACTGTTTTATTTTAAAATGTGAACACTTAATGTCCTGGAAATCTTATCCTTTGTAACATTTTAAACATATGAGAAATGAGATGTTATCTTTGAAATATGTAAAGGGGTTTATGGGCTTTTAGCAATCTTTTATGGGAGGCAGAAACAAAATTTGAAGGGTGAAACAGACTGTGGAAGACTGTGCTAAGGGCAAGGAATCCACCTGGGCTAGGAGAAGTGATGTTTGGCTGATTGCATTATATAAGAAAATGCTGCCCGGGCGCAGTGGCTCTCGCCTGTAATCCCAGCAGTTCCAGAGGCCGAGGCGGGCAGATCACGAGGTCAGGAGATGGAGACCATCCTGGCCAACATGGTGAAACCCCGTCTCTACTAAAAATACAAAGATTCGCTGGACATGGTGGTGCGCACTTGTAATCGTAGCTACCTGGGAGGCTGAGGCAGGAGAATTGCTTGAATCTGGAAGGTGGAGGGTCGTAGTGAGCCAAGATCATGCCACTGCACTCCCTGCATTCCAGCCTGGGAGACAGAGTAAGACTCCATCTCAAAAAAAAAAAAAGAAGAAAAAGAAAATACTTGCAGAAGCAGACTAGTCATCCATCTAGAAACCCTACTTCTTTGACACTAAATAATTTTAAATATCGTATAGTATTCTGTAAGCAAACAAACCGGAAACCATCTGTGTGTTAATGGACTCTCACTTCAAACAAACCGGAAACCATCTGTGTGTTAATGGACTCTCACTTTCATTTGACCTTTTTTTGTGTGTGGTAGGCAAACTTTCTTGACATGTGCTTTTGTTTTTTAAGACTGCTTAAAATGAAAATTGTGAATAATTTACACTGCAAATTGGTATCCATTTCAAAAAAAACAGAATTATTTTGACTTGGGAAGAGTTTTTTTTAGCATACTTATGTCACTTTCACTCTCTGATGATTAATTCGTTTCTCAAGCTATTTTCCTTTTACACAGAACGTAGTTTTTAAATTTTAAATAATTACTTTGCTTAGAATTAGTAGTCTTTATTTGCCCTACGTACCTGTATATAGTAGCATAACCATGTAAAAACCATGCATGGAGAAAGGTTTGTAATTATTTTAGTAGTAGTCATGGTAGAGTAGATCTGTTTGGATTTTTTAAGAAACATAAATACATATATACTTATATATCGTATAGACGTGTGTATGTAATGATGGTTTCATTCATTCTATTGGTCTGTACAACAAAAGATTCTGAAATAGATCTGTGTCACTGATTTGAGGTACCTTCCAGCCTTTCCCACATAGGAAAATAGAGAAACCACTAGTCTTCCTCCTTCCTTTTAGGACTAACTGAAACACTGGTAGAAAGAAAATGTAGAATAAACCCTAAGAGTCCCACTTAGAAGAGCAGCTGTGATACAGCTGAGCTCTGCCTTACTGAAACAGCTGCTGTATTCACCATGGGCAAGAAGGAATGACAAGTTGTTAGTCATAAGCAATGCCATCTTGAGATGGATAGTACACTTGTTGGCATGGCTAAGCTAAAGCTGCTCCGAAACAAAGCAAAATCCTCTAGCCTGACATAAGAGGTGGAAGAACTCACGCATTGTAGGTTTAAATGTGGCTTGATTTCTTCTCGCTTAAGAGAATCTCTGTTAGCAGTTGATTGGTTGGTTGATTTATTTATTTAAACGGGGTCTTGCGCTGTTGTCCAGACTGAAGTGCAGTGGTGAGATCATAGCTCACTGCAGCCTTGACCTCCTGGGCTCAAGTGATTCTCCCACCTCAGCCTCCTGAGCAGTCTCAAAAATATATAGGAAGCACTTTCAAGGCTCTGACTTCATGCGATACTAGAGAGAATAAATACATGGGACACTGAAAACATAAAAGCAAAATTGGAGTCTCCATAACTATGAATTTCGAAAGTTTGTCTAGTTAATAAAGTGAAAACATAAAGTTGCATAAAGGTTGGTGGCTTTTTATATTAACTACTTCATTCCTGTAGGATAAAATGGACCAGTTGCTACAGATGCTGCAAAGTACAGACCCCAGCGATGATCAGCCAGACCTACCAGAGCTACTTCATCTTGAAGGTAAAACTTTTCTATTTACCTTGCAAATAAAGAATAATTAGAGGTTAATAACTGGTGTCCTGTTAAAGAATGGGTTTTGAGGATAATATTAAACATGGAACATTTCTCATTTCTCCTTGACCCAGGCTCACTCTCATACGCAGTTGAAACCTTGGGTAGAATTTGAATTCTTTTTTTTTTTTGAGACAGGGTCTCGCTCTGTCGCCCAGGCTCGAGTGCAGTGGCGCTATCTCGGCTCACTGCAAGCTCCGCCTCCCAGGTTCACGCCATTTTCCTGCCTCAGCCTCTCCGAGTAGCTGGGACTACAGGCGCCCGCCACCTCGCCCGGCTAATTTTTTGTATTTTTAGTAGAGACGGGATTTCACCATGGTCTCGATCTCCTGACCTCGTGATCCGCCTGCCTCAGCCTCCCAAAGTGCTGGGATTACAGGCGTGAGCCACCGCGCCCGGCCAGAATTTGAATTCTTATAATTTTCTATCCAAACTAAGTGTTCTGTTCAACATTTTAGAATCTGGTAAAGTGAAAAATGGCACTTTAAGGTTTCGAGATTAATATTTTAGATTAAGTTGTCACCATTATAACTTTAAGAAAATCAATTTTGGGTTCTGTAGACTAAGGTTAACGAATGTATATTTTTATTACTCCAAATTAAATCTTTTATTCCATAAATTATACAAATATCTATCAAAGGTTCACATTTTTTGTCTTGTACTTTCTTATATTTCTTCACATCTTGTCATTTTAGCAATGTGTCACCAGATGGGACCTCTCATTGATGAAAAGCTGGAAGATATTGATAGGTAAAAGAAAATGGGTGCATTTATGTTGTGTACCTTCTTTCCTGAAGCTATCACTATAAACTGCAAAGTGGGCTATAACTGCCTTTTAAAAAAGAAAAATATTGTGGAGGAACCAACTCTCATTCACGTATCTTGTGCTAGATGTGGAGAATTAGACTCATTTGTCCTTTTTTTTAAAGTGAAGATTTGATCGACCTTTACAATATAGTCAAAAGGACCAGCATAGATAGATCTTTTTAAAAACAAGGGCTAGCTGTGTAATCCTCTTTGCTGAAGTGGCATTACCAGAGCTCACAAATGACCCATATGTTAGTAACTAGGGAAACCAAGATATTTCTGGTACAGTCAGGTCCAATAAACTGGAGTTCCCTCAGCACAGCACGTAAACCTTAAACAGTTTGAGTTGCTTCAGGGCTAAAATGCAGGATATTTTTGTTATAAGTGAAATTTTTAATAATGTCTACTAGTACTACTTTTTGCTATTTTTGATATTTGGATGTATCATTATTTAGAACATTATATCATTTTAGTAAGAGCTATGCTTCAAATTATTGTGTCATTTTCAGAAAACATTCAGAACTCTCAGAACTTAATGTGAAAGTGATGGAGGCCCTTTCCTTATATACCAAGTTAATGAACGAAGATCCAATGTATTCCATGTATGCAAAGTTACAGAATCAGCCGTATTATATGCAGTCGTCTGGTGTTTCTGGTTCTCAGGTAAGCTTTTAGAAGCCCATGTTGTTTTAAATTCTCAAATGCACAGTCAGGTGTGGTAGCTCATGCCTGTAATCTCAGCAATTTGGGAGGCCAAGGTAAGAGGATTGCTTGAGACCAGGAGTTTTAAGACCAGCCTGGGCAACATAGTGAGACCCTGTCTCTACCAGAAAAAAAAAAAAAAATTAGCCAGGCTGGGGCATGTTCCTTGGTCCCTGCTCTTGAAAGACTGAGGTGGAAGGATAGCTTGAGCCCAGAAGGTCGAGGCTGCAGTGAGCCATGTTCACACCACTGCACTCTAGCCTGGGCAACAGCGACACCCTGTCTCTAAAATACATAAATAAAGAAAGAAATTCTCAAATGCATTTGAGATTATTTGGAATAGCCGTTTGAAACTTTCTAAAACTAATGTTTAGAATTAAAATAAAGTTTAGCAGAATTTTTTTACTTGGCAATTACAGTATATAATATACTAATTATACTAATAGTTTTTTTTTGTTGTTGTTTAAAGGAAATTGCTTTCCATCACAAAAAATTACAGTATATCTGTCCCAACCAGACCTTTCTCATCAAGTTGAGGATCCCCCACCCTTTTTTTTGATTTTTTTCTCAGTGCTGCAATCTTGGCTCACTGCAAGCTCCGCCTTCCGGGTTCTCGCCATTCTCCTGCCTCAGCCTCCCAAGTAGCTGGGACTACAGGCGCCCGTCACCACGCCAGGCTAATTTTTTTTGTATTTTTAGTAGAGACGGGGTTTCACCGTGTTAGCCAGGATGGCCTTGATCTCCTGACCTCATGATCCACCCGCCTCAGCCTCCCAAAGTGCTGGGATTACAGGCGTGAGCCATCGTGACCGGCCGAGGCCCATATTTTAAAAGCGCATATGTAATTATTTGCTTAAGAACCTTAGTTCTTCATCAAGTTGTGTACACTCAATATGTATAGCCTTTTGCAGGTCAGACATATCTCAGTAAAGTAGTTTCGTAAAAAACACAAAATGCTTTAGAGCTAAGAAAACTCTCTTAAACATCTAATGATCTTCTAGTTATCCTTAAAAGGAAAACTTAAATGCAGTGAAAAAAAAAATGAGGTAAAAACCTGTTTTTATTATTACAAACCAACAAAATATATTTCCATAATTTAAAAACTGCTTTAATCTGGAATTTTCCCTCCTTTACGTGAGAATGCATGCAATACAGTGTAGAGCCCTTTGCTGTCTTTTCACCCCAAGCAACTATTTCAAGGGCCCCCTTTTCACAAACTCATCACGGTAAGGTGAGGTTACAGGGAATAACTAGCCAGATACTGGCCGGGTGCAGTGGCTCACACCTGTAATCCCAGCACTTTGGGAGGCTGAGGCGGGTGGATCACGAGGTCAGGAGATGGAGACCATCCTGGCTAACACGGTGAAACCCCGTCTCTGCTCAAAGTACAAAAAAAATTAGCCTGGAGTGGTGGTGGGTGCCTGTAGTCCCAGCTACTTGGGAGGCTGAGGCAGGAGAATGGCATGAACCCGGGAGGCGGAGGTTGCAGTGAGCTGAGATCCTGCCATTGCGCTCCAGCCTGGGCGACAGAGCAAGACTCCATCTCAAAAATAATAGTAATAATAATAATAATAATAATAATAATAATAAATAAAAATAAAACTAGCCAAATACTCCATTTTTTCCATGCAGAGTGGGCACGGACTGTGTTCAGATTAACGTTTAGCAGAATTGAGGGGCCAGCACCCTGTAAATAAACAGCTAGGCCCAAGAAACTTGGGGCTAGAGGGCACCTGCTTTAGAGTCTTGATCACCAGTTTGAGACAATGAAGCAAAAAACCTTCATGTTCAATTTTCTAAGAATGACAGAATACAGTTATGAGGACTGGTATAGCTGTGTTTATAATGAAGACCCTTTGGATCCATGTGTGGGTCTGTCGTTTAACAGAAGTGCTAAATGGAAGGATCTAATGAATACCGCAGAAAATTAGGACATTGTATGTTTTAGACTTTGGGTAGTTAAGACTTCAATCTCTTTAGATTAAAAATGCATTTTTAAATACAGAAGTAGACAAATCCAGCCTGTTGTATTTTTTTTTTTAAATAAACTTTCTTTTTGAGACGGAGTCTTGCTCTTTTGCCCAGGCTGGAGTGCAGTGGCGCGGTCTTGGCTCACTGCCAGCTCTGCCTCCTGGGTTCACGTCATTCTCCTGCCTCAGCCTCCTGAGTAGCTGGGACTGCAGGTGCCCGCCACCACACCCAGCTAATTTGTTGCATTTTTAATAGAGATGGGATTTCACTGTGTTAGCCAGGATGGTCTCAATCTCCTGACCTCGTGTTCTGCCTGCCTTGGCCTCCCAAAGTGCTGGGATTACAGGCATGAGCCACCACGCCCGGCGGCTTTAAATAAACTTTTATCAGAACACAGCCACTCTGATTTACTGACAGAGCCGAGTAGTTGTGTCAGAGACTACATGGTCCACAAAACTTAAAATATTTACTGTCAGGCCCTTTACAAAAAAGTTTGCTGACCCCTGCTTTAGAAAGTTAGCTTGCTCTATTGTTCAGTAAACTGCAGTTTAGGAAATGTGACTTGTATCCATTGCAGGCTATGGCTACAAAACAATGAGTTCAAATACACTTTCTAAATATCCTTTGGGATTCCTTAAAAAATACCAACATGCAGAATATTAAAATATATTTAATGTAAGGGGAGATTAGTATAAAGTTTCAGGGTAAGTTTCTTTAATGCTTCAGTATGGAGATAACATGAGTTTAGCATATGTTTAACTAAAAATGAAAACCATCAACAGCCTATTTCATTGAAAAGTGTTTTTCAAAATGCCTGTTGACAGAAATAACTTTGAAAAAAGGATTCCAGAGTGGTAATTTTTCTTGTTTTTGTAACTGAATACCTCTACAGAGAAAGTTCAGTATGCTTATTAAAATTTTAGAATTGAATATGATTTCTCTTTAACCGTCCCAGGTGTATGCAGGGCCTCCTCCAAGTGGCGCCTACCTGGTTGCAGGGAACGCGCAGATGAGCCACCTCCAGAGCTACAGTCTTCCGCCGGAGCAGCTGTCTTCTCTCAGCCAGGCAGTGGTCCCGCCATCTGCAAACCCAGCCCTTCCTAGTCAGCAGACTCCGGCCGCTTACCCAAAGTAATTTTACTATTGATTCTTGTTTGGACTTAATGCTGTTACAGCTGTTTAATCCTAGTCAGCAGACTCCGGCCGCTTACCCAAAGTAATTTTACTATTGATTCTTGTTTGGACTTAATGCTGTTACAGCTGTTTAAGTGCTCCCAGTTATCTATAACTATAAAATCTGGCTAATAAATATCTGTGGTCAGCGTCATGTGGCTGGACCATTTGCGCTAATGAGTGGTGGAGCCTCTGTGGTATTCCAGTACCAGCCAGCAAGCCGGTCCTCTGCTCCCGACTCGCTCAACTCATGCAATCTGGTTTCAGCCCTATATTTTTACTACTACTCCTACCATAAGTTTTTATTGTTTTTATTTGCATCTATGATATTTGATAATGTCTTTAATGAAATTTACGTTTAGTGACTATAATTTGTCATTTTCCTACACATTTTGTATAAAATCTAAATTCTGTTATTTTAAAATATATAGTTCTGAGCTGTCTCTTTAAGACAAATATTTTCTTATTTTTGCCCTGTTTTGGAACTTAGTTTATATTATAGCAAGGTACCCTATTTGAAACAAGAAGATACAAGAAGATAAGCACCCTTGTTTCTCAGGAGGCAGATGGCTGAATATGTGATGACAGAGGCCCATTTACTTTGCCATTTACTTACAGTGCTCTCTGTCATGTAGTTAAATGATTATTATGTGTTTTTTTCTGCTTTAATGGGACTCTAAGCTGAAATCTTTTCCTTGAAGCAAATAAAGGATAGGCTTTTAAGATTTTACCAACATGTATTCTAGAAGTTACGATATTCTAGCTGGCAACAGAAGTTTCTGGGTAGCACAGGCACAACTAGAAACCTTTCCAGCAGTGTCAGGATTGCCCAGGAATGCTCCTGTACTGCCCTCTCTTGCACTATTCATCCTCAAAGAGTTACGTGTTAGAGATGCTTGGGGATTTTCAAGCATTATTTGGTTGTCAGATCTAGTATCCCGAAGTGACCTTAAGGGGGATGATGGCAAGGCCTAGTGTCAGAAAACAGGGCATTCCCTAGTGGGTTATGTATCTTAGAAAAAAGTGTTAAGTGTAGCTTGCACTCTTGCAGGATTTTTTTTTTTAAGTTGAAATCTGGTGGAAATGAATACCCTTATGGAAAATAAGCAACTGTTCTTAGAGTAGCATGTTGCTTTACAACGAGATACAAAGTGGGTAGAAGGTAGGAATTGTTGAGAAGACACTAGGGTTCCTGACTTAATAGGACCCTTCAGCTATTTTAGTTTTAGCTGGAACTGCCACCTTTCCCCTGCTAGTCCTCTGTTTGACTATGTCACGTGCTGCTCTACCTTCCTTGTTACTAGAGATTACTTGAGACTCATTCTTCAAGGTCGGGGCCTTGGGAAATTATCCTTATGAATGAGATAACCTGTTGCTTTAACAGTGAAGTTCTGTAGTGCTGTGGCACCCTGCTGCTGTTCTCTGTGAGTGACTGCTTCTGCATTAGGGATGTGAAATCCCTGGCATGGGCCCAACCCTACCCATAGAGTGTAGCTGTTAATGTCACCTCTCAAGGAACTCATGTTTATTTCAACAGGTGTCTTTTGAAGAACATTTTCTTGAAATATTTAGCCCTCTTGTCCTGGCTCATTCCCGTATATTCCTTAGTTGTTAGCTTAGCTGCATTTTTACTGGGACATCTTCCTTGCTTTTCCACCTCTCAGCACTGTTCCTCCTGTGTGCTGTCAGAGGACTGTGTGTGTACTTCTGTTTCCTGGCTGGTAGTTGCCTTTTTACTTGTTTGTATACCCACTGAAGACAGTATCTTGAGAGCTGGCACTGTCTCTTTCACCTCTATAGCCATCCTATGTAGCACACAGTTTTACACTGGCTAGGAACTCAGTAAATATTTTATAAATACGTGTTTTAGTGTTAGTGACAATTTCAAGTGCCATATGAGACCAGTTAGGTGTATTTTTAAAAAATTCCTTGCAAAGGCTTCACAAAGGCTTAGAGACCATTTAAATATCTATATATAAAGGTACAATGTGTAATATCTGTTTATCGATATATAAAAACAGATGTGTGTTTGTGTGTTTCAACGGGGAAATGAGGAATTGCTGGTAGAGCAAATGTAGGATGAGGAAATCGGAAGGAGCGAGGGCCAGGGTTAGAAGTCTCCTTACTAGAGGTGTCCTCCATATTTGACTCGAGCTTTCTAGCGGCAAATCAAGGTCAGTGAGGATTGTTGTTGTTTTTGGTAGGCAGGTTTTTTAGCACTCCTCAGTTTATATATTTCTGAGAGTCTATCTCTTGTTACATAAAATTTTGGTGCTAAAGCTCACCGTTTTTCATACTTCTGTCATCCTAGGACAGTCTTATTGTTGGGGAAGGTGTCACTGATGACAGTTTTCTAAAGCTACCTGTAGCGATGGTAGTATTATAAGGTGATAATAAGTGACAATTACTGTTAGTATTTTGAGACCACTGAAGCTTATGTATTTATTTGTCTCTGATTTTAGTTCACTACAGTTAGCACGTGCCAGGCACTGTGTTAGACGCTTGAGAGTCTTCTTTAGCTTCAAGGTGCTTACTGAGTAGTAGGGGCAAACACATAAAAAACATATAATTTTATACAACATGGTTTATAAATAAAGAAAGATATATGCCTTGTGCTTTAGGAGCCTCAGGGTTTGAGGAAGTTTTCCAAGAGGGTTATTCTTAGCCAGTAGAAAAAAAGTGAGGAAGATGTTCTGTCATGTCAAAGATGCGGCAGTCTGGAATGGCATGGTACCCGTGGAGTGAGCAAAGATGGGAGGTGTGAAAGGCATGGTACGTATCGGCATTCCAGCAGCACACTTACCAAGGGATGTAAGCGTGTGGGGGAGCAGTGAGAGACATACTTGAAGACACTGCCAAGGTCGAAGAATGCTTGTTCTAGATACCATCTTAGGGATAATGAAAAAGTTCAGAAAGGGCTTTGAATGGCAGTAGTGTAGATGGATTCATAGGGGCAAGATTAGAAGCTGGGAGACTGTGGATATTAGGCAAGAAATGATGAGTATTTGTTGGCAAGATACAGTGCTATTAATTGGAAAGAATTATTTAGGAGATTAGCAAATAATTACACATTGGGTGACATGGTTGGGAGATAGTGTAGCGCAGAGATAAGAGAAAGAAGTATTGGTGAATTGAAAGAAGCATCCAGCCTTGCCCCAGGCAGTGGATGCTGGAACTGTAAATTGAGAATGATTACAATAATGCTAACATTTAAGGGGTATTTAGTATGTTCCAAGCACTGTGCTGTATGCTTTACACAAAGTAACTTATTTCTCATAATAACCTGTGAAGTTGGTAAACTATTACCCCCATTTTATAGATGGGGAAGCTGAGACCTGGAGACAGATCCAAAGTCCCACTTGGCTAAGATTCTAAACCAGACATTCTGACTCCAGAACCCAGCACATAGACTCTATATTATGGCAATATTATAGCCCATACCATTGTAAATAATAGTATGAAATTTGACATCTTCTAATCAACTTCATATCTCACACATATGCAGTGATGACAAATAATGCCTTAGGTCACCACATTAGTTGGTGAAATGTAGCATTAAATTACCATCTCTTATAATAAATTACCATCAAATAATGAATTTGTGCCGAGTACAAGAGCATTGAATTTACCAACAATAGATTTATAAATAATATTGGAGGAAAGTTTAGAAATAGGCCATATTTTCAAAATTTGGCAGTTGCTTTTTATATCGCTTGTTTTACATTTTTAATACAAATGTAGGGGGAATTCTCAGCATCTTAGTACTTCTCTTCACATAGCAAACCTGGTGTCTTACAGTGGAAACGCATGTATTCGGTTGGAAACAGGAAGACAGGAAGTAGAGGCAGTGGATAAAGACAACCCTTTGAAGGATTTTTTTCTTTCTTTTTCTAATCGGAGCAGTGCACAAGTGCAGGGCCTTGAGACGGGAGTACTGGCAGCGGAGCGGTGGGAGCTGTGGGCAAGCTCAGTACGTGAGGGGGTGCAGCTGCAGAGAGTTGATCAGTGTGGTGTTGGAGCGTGTGCTTCCGTATTTTCACGAAAATAAGAGAAATGAGGTTATGAGGCCTTCCCTTCCACTAGTCCTCTGGGACTGTTCTTGTCAAGGACCCTGGTGATGCCCATATTGCCAGACTCCCGGTCGGTTCAGCATTCTCCTCCTCCTCCATTTGACAGTCCGTGATTCCCTCCTCTTTTCTGAAATGCTTTCTTCACTTGCCGGTGACCATTCTCTTTTCCCTTCTGCCTCACTGCCACTTCTTCTCAGTCTCATTTGCCTCTTGCCTCTTTATCTTCTGGACCTCAAGGTCCAGTGCTCAGCAGGTGGACTGCCTTTTTCTCTGTTTGCAGCCGCTCCCTAGGGGATCTCATGCAGCCCAGTGATTCTGAATGCCGTGGATCTGCCGAGGATTCCCAGATGCATGTTTCTCCTCAGCACTTCCCTACAGGACAGCAGGCTTGAATAGCTGACTGCCTATGCAGGACAACAGGCTTGAATACCTGACTGCCTATGCATTCTCTTTGCTTGTCTGTTTTTTGGACATCAAACTTGACAGATCCAAGATTATTTGATCTCCCCCACACCCTTCCCACCCCCGAGTCTACTGTAGTCCCATCATAGTATTCTGAAAATCAGTGAATGGCGACTCTACCAGTTATTTCTAACAGTTTTTCTGTTCTAAACCTCAGGCATTCTGGACTGTTCTGTTCATTATCATATTTTGAAGGCATTATCTTTAAAATCTATCTAGACTCTGACCCTTTCTCCCATCTCCACCATTACCGCCGTGGCTCTGCTGCCGGTCGGCTCTCTCCTGGTCGATCGTAATAGCCTGCAGTCAGCTATCCTGGTCCAGAGGGAGCGCCCGTTAAACCCTGTGGAATCTTATCACCCTTCTGCTCAGAACCAGCCAGTGTCTTTCTGTCTCACTCAGAGTGTAAGCCACAGCCCTTATTGTGGCCATCGGGTGCTGTGTGTTCTCCAGCCGCCTCCCCACCACCCCAGTCCTGCCGGGTGATCTTAGCTGCTCTCCCCTCGGCCCCCTCTGCGGCCCCCTCTGCCGCAGCACTCGTGGCCTCCTGCTGTTCCTTGAACGTGCCGGGTTTTTTCTCTCCTCAAAGTCTTCTTTCTGTTTGCCTGAAATGTACTTTCCTAGGGAATCTATCTGGCTCACTCGCTTACTTTTTCCACATCTTTGCTTAAATAATTGCCTTATTGGAGAGGCCCCCTCCCATAAACTAGAATCCCTTGCCCCAGCTGCTCTTGGTCCTCCGTATTGTGCTTTGTTTTTCTTCTTAGCAGTTAGAACCACTTGACACATGATACATGTGTTTGTTACCCTTTTCTACCACTAGAACAGACGCTCCATGGTGGTATAGACTTACTTCCACAACCCCCTCACCACCTTTTTTTACACAATGCTTAAATAACACATTTTTTTAATGCGATGCCTGATATCACAATGCCTAAAATAACAATGTTTGTTTGGCACATTATAGATATTTAGTAAAAGGTTATTAAATGAATTGACTGTATGAATGAATGCTTAATAAATAGCTTTTCCATTTATCTGTACTTGCTCTATAAATCAGTATTGATCTAATTGAGTGTTTTTCTTCCTCTGCAGTACAATGGTCAGTTCCATTCAAGGAAACACGTATCCCAGCCAGGCGCCAGTATATAGTCCTCCTCCTGCCGCTACTGCTGCTGCTGCAACTGCTGATGTCACTCTGTACCAGAATGCAGGACCCAATATGTCCCAGGTGCCAAACTATAACTTAACATCATCAACTCTGCCTCAGCCTGGAGGCAGCCAACAGCCACCTCAGCCACAGCAACCATATTCTCAGAAGGCTCTGCTATAGGACCCGGTGTTCCTCTTGGTGGCAGATACCTGCTAAATGCCACTGACAGTGTTATGAGATTCATTACTATCTTAAGATGTGTTTATCCTCAGCTTATAGGAATCTTTCCAGGTCAACAAGTTCAAATATTCAGGAAGGTAGAACTCTCCTCAATTTACACTGACTTTTTAGAGGTTCTTCCCCCCTCCCGCCCCAGGAATGAAACTACTTACAACATTTAATTCCTTTCATAATATGAAAGAATTGATACAAGGCTATTTGTCTCGTAAACCTGGTAAACCTGGTCTGCAGAAAATCAAACTTACAAAAACTGTTGTGGCAAATGTTATGTACATATATTGATATGTAACTGCATTAGTGGCCATTTTGAATCACAGTGGTGATCATGTGAATATATTTAACACTGTGTTAAATTAATTTACATTGCTATTTTATTTTAATCATAAACAACTACCATGTTTCTTAATGTTTTCTGTAAATGTAAGGTAATTATAGTATCCTTTTAAACTGCAAGAAAACAAAGTTGTAGCGTATTTACACGAAGGCGCATTATGTTGTCGTGTGTTTCAGTTTCGTATTAAACTGAACCTTTTACTAATTGTGAGCTAAAGAGAGATATATATACATGTATATATATATATATATGTATGTATATCTCTACATGTCTTTCTGTAGCCTCTGCATACTACTAGCTGTCATCACACCAGCGTACAGTAGCTAAATTTTTGGTGCAATTATAGCAAATGATAATGTTCCCCTTTGAACTTTTACATTTTGGCATGACATTTCAGAGTACTGTGGGACCATGAGACAAGATTAAGTACGATCATGTTCTTTATTTCTTATTTTTAAGGAAATGATGTTGGTTTACCTTTTCCTAGTTGAAGATAGTAATTAGGTTTCTAAGCTGTATACTGTGTTTATTGGTGGCAGTGACACCAAAGATAGAGGCAATGGATAGAAATTTTTAAACTGGAAAGAAAACCTGAATTACACTACATTTTCGAAGTCTCTTGTAATTATTTGGGATATCAACAAAATTTGATTCGTCTGTCTAATCCCTTGCAAGTCTTTTAAATATGTCTTTAACACATTGTATCCTTTAATTCTTCATTAAAATGGAAATAAGTAGATGTTTCAAAGTAATCTATATTCCTGGCTTTGCTTAACAGTTTATATATTTATTGTTATCTTTCAAACTGGATTTTTGGGTTGCTCTTTCTGGCCTTTTAAAATTCTAGTGGAATTATTTTGGCTTCTTACTTGGGAATATTTTCGAATGAATGCTTTTCTTTTAATTCATGCGAAAAATGTTTTCCACTGACATTGTAATCTTAAATATTTACGATTTCACTGGTTGGGCTATACTATTATTTTAACACTATTTAAACAACTGAAAAGTTGAGGTGAGCATCATATTTAATGAATTGATGTAACAGGTTTCTTACTATAAATGAAAATTTTATTTTTATTTATTTATTTATTTTTGATTTTGATTTTGATTTTCTAGACTGTTGTAATCAGGTAGCTTGTTTATTTTCTTTTTGAGAGAAGATTAAATCTTTGGCCAGTAATCTTAAGGGTGACTAATTTCACAGACTCCGATTTAAAGCGCCGTAGTTTTAAATCTGAGCCTGTGAAATTAGTCACCTGTAAGATTACTTAAGGGTAACTTCAGTGTTTCGCTCAAGTGTTGTGTTGTGATTTCCTGTGTTTAAAATATGTTGCCGTGCCCTGAAGTCAAATTTCACATTTTAAATACTATAAGTTACTTTTCGATAAATATCAATCAGATTATAATCTTTTCCACTCCAATTTGAGTATTATGGTTTAACTGATATACTTTTCCCCAATTTTTCTTTGTCTTTTGATAAATTCCTGTTTACCAATGTTAAATGTGTCATTTTCCCACTTTAATTTTGATATCTTTCATGCTGAAAATCAATGACATAGTCTCTAGTATGATTTTTGCCCTATAAAAGTCAAATGACAGTGAATAGAAAAAACTACCCTTATTACAACCCATATACATTTTTCTTTACCTATTACATTACTAGGCTTATAAAGGTTTAAATGATGAGTACTTTAAAACTTACTGTATTAGTTTATGCCTTCCCGTTGTTAAAAATGAAAATACCAGGGGGAAAAACTCCAATGAAAGTGAAGCACTGGCTTGTCTTTCAAATGGCATGACGAGGGTAGAAATAGGAGGGGGCCAGTTAGGATCATGAATGACTTTTAAGTTCTGAAACCTGCAGGTCTTACACTTTCAAGAAATCTTTCATTAATAACTGTCCTTATTTTGAAAGAATAGAATAATTTATAAAATGAACTAGCTGTAACATAGGCCAGACGTGGTGTCTCACACCTGTAATCCCAGCACTTTGGGAGGCCATGGCGGGCAGATCGTTTGAGGTCAGGAGTTCGAGACCAGCCTGACCAACATGGTGAAACCCCGTCTTTACAAAACTACAAAAATTAGCTGGGCGTGGTGGCAGGCACCTGTAATCCCAGCTACTCAGGAGGCTGAGGCAAGAGAATTGCTTGAACCTGGGAGACAGAGGTTGCAGTGAGAGGAGATCACGCCACTGCATTCCAGCCTGGGAGACAGAGTGAGAAATAAATAACTGTAACGTAAACTTCTGTGAAGCAAATTTTATTTCTCTTTTTTTAAAAAATAAAATTTGAGGTTGGTTTTCCGTAAAATAGTGACACGTAAATGGAAAAAATCTAATCCAGTTACAATCTAGCATATACAGCCAAGAGGCCCATGGCCTGTGATGTTATGCCAGTGCCCTGAACCTGTAAGAGGATTTCTAATGCATACCTAATGTGACTTTACAGCCTCTTCTAACTCCGTCTTTCTCCTTCACTGTTACCTATCTTCCCTATGCAGCGAGGGACCTTTTTATGTGCCTAAGATTCCTTTTTTCATGTACTTCTGGCATTTTGTTTCTATACCTCATAGTTTTTGTATTTAAAATGCTTAATAGACCAGTATCTTTTTTCTCTGATAGATACAGCTTTCCTATGCGATATATATATATAATTCAGTTTGAAGACATCTTTTTTCCAAAGCTTCAAGTTGATATGAGACAAATTAGCACCCTACATGATAAACTATGCAACTATAAAAATTATGGAAATTATTTTCCAAAATGAGATTTATTGGTATAATTGCTCAAATTTTCATCTGTTTAATATACATTGAAGTAACTATTTTCTTTTGTCATCTGTTTTCTTGGTTTACTTTCCAGTTCTAATAATTATAGCTTGCCTTCTGTTACATCATTTTTAAAATATTTAATAACAAAGCTATAGTTTAAATTTTTCACTTGTATCATTTTCCTTTTTTTTTCTTTTTTTTTGGATTAACTGCTTGTACCCCTTAGAATAAAATTTATAGAAGAAACTTACCTAATATTTCTCAAAGGCCTTATATTCAATTATCTTTTATTTTATAATCCTGATTCCATTAAGTGTTCTTGTCAAGTACCTAGACTGTTTTCTGTATTCTTTATACTGACATGCCCCCCACACCCCCACGTTTTTAAGCAAAGCTGCCTTCATTGTATTATATGTATTCTTCCTTAGAATGGTCTTCTTTCGAAATTACTTAGTACTTGATAGTATCTTTTTCTGAAGATTTCCAGGCTTCAAAAATGCTCTTCCCTATGACATTCTAGAACACTTTAAATCTCAGTATTTAAAATTCTAGATTTCCTTGATGAAGAAAATTGAACATTTTATTGGTGCTAACTCATGGCCAAACTGCACTTTGCCAATTCTCTGATTCTCTGGCTTCTGCTAACACTTACCACTGTCATTACTGTCTTCTTGCTGCTGCTGTTAGACCTAGAATTTCTGATAATAAATTATTAAGAGTCAGTAAACCCCTCGATAAAAGCAAAAGGGACTGATTTTAATGGTCTTTTGGTGGTCAGAGACTTAAAAACAAAAAGTCATGTCTGTTTTATAGAAGAGTAGTATCCACATTTTCTGATTAGATACCCCAATGAGTAACAAATTTTTTGAGTGTGTAGCCTTAAAAATATGTATATGTATTTATTCACAAATTTTACAAGTTCTACTGTATTAATGCATATTGTACATTATGAAACACACCAAAAAATAGAAATCTTAAAAGGGTGAGATAAAAAGTTATTAATAGAAATTTAAATATTTTCTTTCTATATCTTAGTGGTTTGCTTTCTCTGTGCCCTAGGATGTATGAACCTGATTTGGAGACCACTTGGTTGAGAGGCTAAGATTAAACAGGCAGGGGATGTAGAATGTTACTAAGTTGGTCCCTTGAAGTAAGTATCTGTTACTATAAGTGGTACTTTCTCAAAAAATTGTTGGGAAATTTTCATACTTACAGAAAGATTGGAAGAGTGATAACACTGAACATCTAATTATTATTCATCTAGATTTGCTAATCATTAAAAATTTGCCACGTTTGTTTTATCTCCTTGTATATGTTTATATATGCACGTGTGTGTGTGTATATATATAGGAGTGGTCATATGTATATACACACATACTTTATTGTGTGAACTGACACGTTATAAACATTGTAAACCATATTTCTAAGTTCTTCATCTTGCGTCTTGTAAGGATTTAGACAGTTTCCCACATAACCTAAACCATTTTCACATCTAAGAAAATTAACAGTAATTCTGTAATATATTGTTATTAAATGTCCCTCAAACTGTCTTTTATAGATATGTATGTATTTTAAATCCAGGATCCATTCCAGGAATATATAACCATACTTCTAATGTCCTTTGATTCTCTACTAATCTGGGTTAATCTTGTCATCTCCTCCTGATGCTCCATGACATTGACTTTTTAAACACCCCTGCCAGTTGTCTTGTAGAATTTCTTACATTCTGGATTTCTAACTTGATGCTCTATTCTCATTGCCTCGACTCTATTACTTATTCCTAAAAGAATTACAATCAGAACCATATGAGTTCTGGTTAGAGGTAATGAAATTAAATTTTTCAGGCTTGCATCGAAAGCTGCACACATAAAGGAACGTCGTTAACCCCAACATGTAGCTGCTGTGTGATAGCCTGTATCCTGAGGCCATTGATGCTGCCGTAGCTCAGTACAGTTTTGTGTTCTTCATCTTGAATTGCATTCAGAGAAGCTGAAGAAAATTTGTGCCCTTTCCCTATTCAAACCCAAGTCAGCTTTTCTCCATTTATTCAATACCCACCTTATTCACTCTGGATGGCTTTTAGGTAACTCTAGAAATGTAACCAGCAAATAGAGTTCTATGTTTTTAGATGCAAACATTTTGGTACGTTTGTTTTAAAAGACTTCTCATGACCCTAGTCATAACCTTCTGTTAAAATACGAAAATCACTGAAGGGGAGGGAAAGTCCTTTCTTTTTAAAAGTTACTATTGTTACTTATTTTCCTCAAGTTGATAACTAAATTGGAAGCAGACTGAATAAAATATATAGACACAGTCAATTTTGAAACACACGCACATTATAGTAACATATGCCATCAGCTTGTTAAAGAGCTAGTTTTGGACTTGTTTCAGTTGGTTAATGGCATTTAAAAAGATTAACTGTTTGTAATCAGTTGTTTCTATGGCAGGATTCATCAAGTTTCTTAACTGCAGGGTGATCACATTATCTTGTTACTTTAGAAAAAGATACGCTGTATAAACAGTTAAGAATGTTTTCGGTTGATTATAGGTGATATTGTCTGTTAGCCAGGTAAGATGCCAAATAGGAAAATGTATGTGAGACATCCATGTATGGTTATTTTTCTCTGAACCAAAAACAGAAAAAAAATCTATTTACTGTTTCAGAATTTGTTTCTGTTTCTCCAGAGAAAAGAAGGGTTTGATATAAGTATCTTTGATATTCTGTAATTTAAAAACATAATACGCTGTAAAGGAGTGGCTGAAAATGACTGAAGAAGTTGTAATCAGGAATACAGGTAAATTCACTTAGAAGAACCATTATAACAAGTTCATTTCTATGAAAGGTGGATGGCGCATGAAGAAATGGTTTTATTAATTTGTATTGTAAATGTATCATACTTTGTGAATACATGGATTTCTTTTAAAGAAGGGGGTGGATAGTGGTGATGGTATTTGGGGTTGAAGATAAGAATAAGAACGAAATTAAGTTGTAGGAATTTACTCATCCATTCTGCTATTAAGTGGAAATTTCAGCTCATGGCTCTAGGAATTCAGAGAACTAGATTTTAATCCAGATATATCTTTTGTCGAAAGAATATCTCGGTAGATATGTGATTTGGGGCAGCTCCATGTATCTTTGTGGGTCGTCTACTTATTTATGCATTGTAGGGCTAATGTATCATGATCTTTTGTAGCTTGTATGAATTTTCTGTTTCATACCATGTACCTCTGCCTACCTTAAATATCCCTGCCATTCAGCCTGAATAGTTCACCTATGACACTGAATGGACCTGGGTACCATGGTACTGAAACTTGGGTGCATGATTTCTAGCATGTTGTTATACCAGTGTACTTTCTGAACGTAACCTGGGGGTACTTTATCTCCGTTAGTATCTGGTGAGCCTTTTGTTCTGAGTGATTTTACCAGGAACATCTGCATTCCAAGTAGAAGCACTTCAGCCATAGTACTTTAACTTTCATTGGTGTTGATTTGAAAAAATAAAAATAAATAGTTGCAGCTCTGGGACTGATACTGTATTTGTATACTGCCTCAAACTAAAGGAGATAAGTAGCATCAGACTACATGAAATTTTATTCTTGATGTTCTTGTATGCAAAGTGGCATCTTGGTCTTGGTGAACTGAAAATGATAATGTCACCAGTATACTACACTTGCCGTTCTTTAGCTGTTGTATTGCTGAGATGCTAGAGTACTATGGAAACTAGTAGTTTCCAGCTTTTGTGCTGGCTAAAATTGTCTACCAAGTAAGGTGCAAAATCAGCAGTGATTTTTTTTTTTTTGCATCACAAATATTTGGCCTAGAAAAATGCCATTATATACTGCTTAGTTACAAGTTATTAATATAAATAAGTATTAAAGTAGACATTAAATTCAAGGAAGGTTGATTTGTTTTTAAAATCGGCTTTTTTCTGGTGTTGTCAGTTATGTTTATCTATTATTTTATATATTTTATAAAACAATTCCAAGAATAAAGAATACTTGTTTTTAGTTTTCGTATTTGCACTTTAGAAGATTAGATACCATGCTGGCATCTAAAAAGCTTTCCTAAAAGTTTATATTATTTAATGGAATCTGATGAAGAAGTTGGGGCTTACTTCAAGTACTAAGTGAACTGGATAAGGCTTTTATACTTGTTGAGGGGGAAAGACAAACTTTTCCGGTTGTTTATCATATTGTGTGTTGTCTCCCTTTGTAAACAGGTACCTTTTAAAATCTTTTTTGCTATTTTTTGCTAATGTTTTATAAGAATGGTCACAGAAAGGAATATTGGTCGGGCTCTACCAAAAAACAAGAAAAAAAGAATTCTTATAGTAAATGCCAATTCTGTGTTTATACAATTAATGCCTTTTTCTTTCTTTTTAAAAAAAGCCACTTAGATTCTAATAGATTTTAGTGAAGTATTTTAATATCAAAACATCAGAACAGTCTCATTTCATTCAGCTGGTTGCCGAATATTAATTTACATGGGGTGTGGGGCAGACAGTCAAGTGGATTCTCTTCAGGTTAAGTTAAATAAGCATTCCATGTGGAAAGACCTAGTGGCTAGACTAGAATTACATTAGGCTATGAGTTAAATTACTGTGCTTTTGCTTCCTTCATTAAGCCAAGTAGTAGAGTATTTCTACTTTTCTTCATGCCTCTCTTGTATTTGAAAAAGAATACTTTTCTTAAGGTTTTTAGCATGATGGAAGCAAATTACATTTTTATTTTAACTTTTCACCAACATTTGTAGATATTTAACTGTGCTAAGTTGTATATTTTAAAGGCAAAAAAAAAAAAAGCCTCCAGATTTTTATTTGTCAGAGCATGTTTGTTGAAACATGATTTTGTTTATGCTTGCAGTGGGGAAAACTTAAAATTGAATAAGTGCCTGGTTTATGCTAAATGTTTGTTTTATGTACGTAGTAATTTAAAATGGTCTCAGGGGATTTTCTTCAAAGTTTAAACGAAGATAGTGGTATTAAAAGCTAAAGGAGCAGTGTTTAGGTAATATGTCTTAGTAGTTTTGTCACAAGTAAATATTTTAAGATTAAAACTTTGAAGTGCTAGTGCTCGTTTTAGACCAAGTGATAAACACCACTAAATTAAAATTGAGTAGCATGATCTAAATTACTGTTTAATGTCTTTTGAAAATACATTTCTAAATATTCATGGCTTATTAATCAAATGCTGTTTATAACTCATTTGTTTCTAGATGTTTATTCCAAGAGCTGTCATTTGAGAAATGTAAAATGCTATACAGAATGCTTAAAATCAAGAGAACTCTGAACATTGGGGGTGGTTTCCAGCAGATACCTCTTGGATATTGGACTTTAATTGCTATAATTTTGATGAAATGATGCTCACAATAGAATGCAGTGAATCCTGTTGTTAATGCACACTTGCCTTCTAAAAATCAGAATGCTCGGCAAAATTGCACAATAAACAGGCCTTAGGATATATGGGGAAAACTGGGTTAGAGGCTCAACACCCCAAAACTTGAACAGTGACATACCCAAGAATAAAGATAAGAATCTAATAAGAGCAGCACAGTTTGACACATGTTAAATGGTTAATAAATACAGCACTTTACCTTGGAAAAGACCTGAAGTGTGCCTGTAGAAGTGGGCATAGGAAGGGTTGCAGCTCGTGAATTAGGGTGAAGCTGTGGAAGGAGAGTCAGCTGGAATCAGAGGGTGAGTTCTAATCCCAGGAGTGGGTAAGTGTGACTCAGTACTTGCAGTGAATGGAGGCTGCTCACTCGTGTTCTGTGTGTTCCGATGCTGGGTGTCATTTTCCACATTTCACCTGGCGTTGCTCCTGGATGAAACATGCATAAGCAAATTGTGAAATTTGCGTTCTGCTCATATTCCTTGTAGTTCTGCTCATATTCCTTAGTAATTTCCTGGAACAAGTTTGTGTTTTCCAAACAAATGTGATATCAATATTGACTTTAAAAGATATTTTGTGGTGGAGAATGAGTGGCTATTTACCATTTATTTCTACCCAGAAAAATACTCTTGTTGTTTCTAAATGAATAAGAATTGTGGACAACATCTAAGATACAAAACTCTTTCTTCCCCCTTACCAGATCAGAAATGATCCCAACTGAACATGTAAACACATTTAGATTCAAATAATTATTTTATGTGTTTTGCTTAAAATGCTTAAAATCAATGGGAAATTGAATGCCCTGTAAACCCGGTAAGAAAACACAAAACACATAAAGCCTGTGAGAAATTATCTGCCCTACAATCCTGCCTCTCCCAAAAAAACAGGGAAAGAAAAGAAAATTAAGGATAAACATCACTTTTTGAGATAAGTGGTCACAGCCATTATGCCCTTAATTTATTTTTGTTTATTAACTGTTGATGGTTTGGTCTTCATTTGCTTAAGTGTTTACACTATTTTCAAGATACACTAACTGCCTTCTTAAGTTTTACATTTCATCGCACTAAATATGGCAGGCATTTATTTAAATATTTAAGTACCTTTGGAATACAGAAAACTTGAATCCAGGACTTTTTACAAGTTCATTTTGATATCGACATGTAAACTTACTGAAAAATGAACAATAAGGAAACATAGCAATGAGCCCACTCTAGTGTTAAAATTTAATTGTTATACTGTATGTTAGAAGGTCTTTTGCACAAGGCTTCCCTCATTTACATGTTCCACAAGCTCATGTGTAACATAGTAAGTTCTAGGAAACATTTAGAACAGTGCTGAATTTGGTGACTGGGATGCCGGGCTGGGGTCCAAACCCCAGTTAATTTATGATATAACCAGAATGTAGCGTAGTGTTACTGATATGTCTGGCTCATACCCCGTGAGTGCTTTATAGGAAGGCACACCAAGTCCAAGGGAGATTGCCAGGGGCACATCTCCTGGTGGCCATCCGTGGGTTCTGAGGCTCTTCCACCTCCTCAGAAGCTGTGGGGCTTCTCATCGCTACCCTCAGAATACCTGGTCTAGGCCAGTGCGCTGTCATCCTTTTTTGGGAGTCCCAGAGATAAATCTACCTGCCTTCTTTCCACTTTGACAGCTTTACCTGATCCATGGAGAGACTAAAGACAATTTCTCAGCTCCTCCTTTTCTCTCCCTGAAGCAACTCTTTGTGGTTTTCCAGTGGATTGAAGGCTGAACTGTAACGGATAGAGGCCCTAGGCAGGCTAATTTGATACCTGTTTATCATGATAATCCTTAAATTTATTATTATTATTTTTTTTCTGAGAGGCTACACCTTGTATATCCACCTGAGGAATCCGAAGCCCAACACCCATCCTTAGAGGCAGTTGAGCAGCCAGTTACTGGAGCAGGGCCCTTGGTGGGGAGGGGGACAGGGGAAAGGAAGGTGGTCATTTTTCTCACCCCTAAATGCCTCATTAAACAATGTTTTCATTGTAATGCTCTCTCAGGGTTTGAAAGTCAATGTTCATTTCATTATGATTTTCATTTCCTTATGATTCCATCAATTTTATGGCATGTTTTATCTTAATTCTGCTGTAGGAAGCGCCAAGGTAAACTAGGTAAACCTTTGCCCTGTCTTGCTTGTCATTCTTAACTGGGGGAAAATGCAAATATAGAAAAGAATGAGTATAACTAATCAGGAAAATATGTTCTGTTTTCTTCTGGACATTTATGAGTTGGGAAAGAGTCTGATGAGAAAAGAGATCTTCTGCTTTCCTGCTTCCCTGTCAAACTGTCCCTTGAGTCAAATGGGAAGCAACGGTAGGTGGGATGGCATGGGACAGGCTGGGGAAGAGGAAGGCCCACCGCCCAGGAGAGGCGTTGGTCCTGGGGGATTCTCCCTGTGTGTAGTCATTTCTTAAGACTGCAGTGCTGTAGCTCCCCAAAACTTTCAGGAAATAAGATTACTCTTGTGTGATTCAAATTGACAAAATAGTAGAGAAGGAACCACAGTAGGAGATGGGTACCTTAAAGCTGAGGTTAAACGCTGCTGGCTTAGCCAGATCAGTGTGACATGTTTTATTTGGCTTGCAGAGAGTTAAAAAATGTTTTTTGAATAGGTGATATTTTATGTCTAGGTGATTTCCCACCAAAAATACAGACTTTCGGCTCCTTGAAAAATCCCAGATCTAGGCCGGGCGTGGTGGCTCACGCCTGTAATACCAGCACTTTAAGAGGCCTAGGCGGGCAGATCACGAGGTCAGGAGATCGAGACCATCCTGGCTAACATGGTGAAACCCCGTCTCTACTAAAACTACAAAAAATTAGCCAGGCATGGTGACAGGCGCCTGTAGTCCCAGCTACTCGGGAGGCTGAGGCAGGAGAAAGGCATGAACCCGGGAGGCAGAGCTTGCAGTGAGCCAAGATCACACCACTGCACTCCTGCCTGGGCGACAGAGTGAGACTCAGTCTCAAAAAAAAAAAAGAAAAATCCCAGCTCTAACAACGTGAGGCCTGCATTCCCACAATTATCCATGCTGTCTCCAGTTTGCTACTGAGCCCTCCCAACTGTTGGGGAGAATCAGAGACGGACTCTCGTCAAAGCAGTAAAGAGACATTTGTTATTATTTTTTTGAGATGGAGTTTCACTCTTGTTGCCCAGGCTGGAGTGCAGTGGCACTGTCTCAGCTCACTGCAACTTCTGCCTCCCGGGTTCAAGCAATTCTCCTGCCTCAGCCTCCTGAGTAGCCGGGATTACAGGCATGCGCCACCACGTCCAGCTAATTTTGCATTTTTAGTAGAGGCGGGGTTTCTCCATGTTTGTCAGGCTGGCCTCGAACTCCCCACCTCAGGTGATCTGCCAGCCTCAGCCTCCCATAGTGTTGGGATTACAGGCATGGGCCACTGCGCCCGGCCTGGGAGATTTTATACGGAAACTATTGCAATAGGGAAAAGAGACTTGCATCCAGAACTGGGCTCAGTGGAATACAGGAAAGATAGATGGGGACTTACAGCCAAGGGTGGTGGGGAGTAGTTCATGGGTGGAAAATCACTAAGAGGAGACCTTGGGGATAGAGAAGATTCTTGCTAAGAGCCAGCCAGGGTGATCAGTTAGCCAGGCTGGAGGATGAGGGATTTGATGAGATCTCAAGGGCAGGAGGGCTTCTCTTTTTGACTTAGCAGGATTCTTGCTAAAACTGGGCTATGCGGGCCTGACAAGGACAGTGGCCAAGATCAAAGCCTGAGAAGAGGTTTTAGAGGTCAAGGAAAGCGCTTGTCACCACTACACTCTTTTGCCTGACCCAGGGGCTATTTGAAGCATTGCTTCCTGCTTTAAAGAGAGGGTGGATCTAAGACTCACTGTTCATTTGGACTATTGAGCACTTGGAATGGGCTGGTGCAATTGAAGGACTGAATTTTAAATCTGATTTCATTTGAATTAATTTAAACTTAAAAACCAGCAGTGCAAGCTATCGTAAGCTGTTTTGGTGGGACTCTATTTCATAGTAACCATTGCATCCACAGCATAGTATTGTAGTGTATGTACTTTTCACTTTTTTTAATATGGGTGCTAGAAAAGTTAACATTACACACATGGTTTACATTCTGTTGCTCTTGGACAGTGCTGGACTGTGGCTTCTAGGACCTGGCCATGATTCTAAAGAATGTGTCTGCGGCAGACAGACTCTGGAGTGGGTCCCCACGAGCCCTTCCTTGTGATGTGCAGACCTTTATTTAATTCCCTTTCTTTGAGTATGGGCAGGACATGTGACTTGCTGAAAACCAACAGACTATGGCAAATGTGATGGGCCATCACTCCTTGCTGACATTATGTCATGGTTTTGCCGGCAGGCTGAGGTTGGAAGCAGACCCTTCCCAAGATGAGCCTCCAGAGGAGAACCCAGCCCTGGCCAACACTTTGATCGCAGCCTTGAAGAGGACTCAGCTAAGCCCTGTCCAGATTCCTGGCCCACAGAAACTGTGAGATAATCAGTGTAGGTGGTTTTAAGCCATTAAATGTGTAGTAATTTGTTATGCAGCAATAGAAAACACGTGGCCTGGAAGGTTTGGGGCACATGGAGAACTATGGAAACCCAGCAAAAGGACGGTGCTGGATGGGAGGAAGGTGAGGACCGAAAAACTACCCATTAGATACTGTGCTCACCACCCAGGTGATGAAATAATGTACACCAAACCCCTGACACAATTTATCCGTGTAACAAAACTGCGTATGTACTCCCAAACCTAAAATAGTTGGGAGGAAGGCTGGGTGCAGTGGCTCACGCCTGGAATCCCAGCACTTTGGCAGGCCAAAGTGGGAGGATCACCTGAGGCCAGGATTTCAAGACCAGCTTGGCCAATATGGTGAAACCCTGTCTCTACTAAAAATACAAAAATTAGCTGGGCACGGTGGTGCACACCTGTAATCCCAGCTACTTGGGAGGCTAAGGCAGGAGAATCTCTTGAACTTGGGAGGTGGAGGTTGAAGTGAGCCAAGATCATACCACTGTACTCCAGCATGAGCGACAGAGCAAGACTCCATCTCAAAACAAAACAAAAAAATGTTGGGAGGTAAAAAAAGGTAATCTAGCAAAAGGGAACTCTCCTGATGGGAGTGAATCTTAGTTGGTGTCACTTAAGCATCCTGGTCCCATGAATAAGCTGTTTCTCAGGTGCTGACTGATGCGGCTTTGGTGCTGATTAGCTGGCTGTCCTTGGTGATGGTTACTTTCATCCCACGTTGGTCTGCTTCAGGGAGGGGAGTTCAGGTTCATCTGATTTTTGAAGGTAAACTCATTGTTTGTGAGAGTTAAGAGTGGCTGGGTCCAGGCCACTGGGGTGTGGTTGAAGTTGGCCTTATCCTACTGCTTGCAGTGTATTGGTGGTAGTTTTAATTAAATGTGCCATGGAACAGATTGGGCCCCAGCCTCTGTCAGACAGATTAATCATAGTGGCTGACGGATTGGCGTATGCATGGAAAAATTTGCCAGAAACTTAATGGTGTAGAAACGAAAGGCAGAAATTGTTGGGAGATAATCCTCCATAGTTCTTGCAAGCAGAGAAAATGACAGTGCTTTTTCTAGGCCGTCTTTTCCAGGATATTTGTATAGCACACAACCTTGGGAGATACAGATAGCATCTCCTTCTGGAGCAAAGGGCAGGTTTGTTTACACCCTTGGAATATGGAGTTGGTGTCTCTCTTTAGAGCAAAGCGCAGGCAGGCTGACCGTGATGAAAGACTGAGATCTAGCTCAGGGCTCCTGTTTTGTTCTGCAGCTTACTGCCTTTGCCCTTGTCACCTGCCCTTCGTGTCTCCCCTGTGCCTGAGGAACTGGCACAGGAAATGATACTTTGGCTCCTACTAACGCTGTGAGTAGCATAGTTCTTTGTCTTGGAGCCATGCCTCTGTGCCTTCTGTCAGCATTCTGGGAACTGTGGCCGGCTGACTTTTCAGCTTGCCTTCATAGGTCTTGATAGTTGTGTTGCATAGTAATAATAAAGACAAAAAGTCGTTTCTTGTGGAACAGAAGTTAATCCACTTATGACGAAACCTTTCCCAGAATAGGGGTGGAAGCCCATGATTTTTCATTCCCTAGCGTCAGGGGCAGGGATTCTTGTTTTGTTGGATAAAATTCCTCCCATTGATTTATAAAATATGTGTATCAACAAGCAGGTCTTCCCAGGAGTGAGGTGATTACACCTTTTGCAGTGGCTTACTGAATTCACCTTTTCTGGGCCTCAGTCTTAACTCTAAAATGAGAAAATTGGCCAGCTATGGTGGCTTGTGCCTGTAATCCCAGCACTTTGGAAGGCTGAGGCGGCAGATCACCTGAGGTCAGGAGTTCAAGACCAGCCTGGCCAATGTGGTGAAACCCTGTCTCTACTAAAAAACAAAATAAAACAAAACAAAAAAACAAACAAAAATTAGCCAGGCATGGTGGTGCGTGCCTGTAATCCCAGCTATTCAGGAGGCTGAGGCAGAAGAATTGCTTGAACCTGGGAGGTGGAGATTGCAGTGAGCCAAGATCATGCCATTGCACTGCACTCCAGCCTGGGCAACAAGAGTGAAACTCCGTCTCAAAAATAAATAAATAAATATTTAAATAAATAAAAATAAAATAAAATGAGAAAATCATATCTCTCTTAAAGGCCCTTCCAGCTACAGTGGCTCCAGGTGATGTGAAAAATACCATCACTTTATTCAGCAAGCTCTTATCTTGTCCTTACTGTGGGACAGTCACCAGTGTAAGTGCTTTTCAAATAACTCATTTAAACTAGGATGATACTAATATCCCCCTGCCTTAGATGAGGAGACTGAGGTACAGAGAGATTAATTATCTGCCCAAGGTCATCCAGCAGGTGGCATAGCTGGGGTACAAACCTAGGCAACCTTTGTGCTTGTGTCCGCCATGCTGTGCTGTCTCCCATCTTGTCATTGAACAGTTGATTCAGTCTCCACTGTCTGGGAAGCCCCTCCTGAGAATGCCGGAGGCCACAGGGGAGAATGAAGCAGGTCCTTGTTCTCCAGGGTCTTGCACTAATGGGGAATTTTGTATTTTTCTCTCTCCGTGTGTGTGTGTGTGTGTGTGCGTGTCACACGGAAGGACTCCAAAGTAAGCATTTGCATGTAAGAATGCCTCATTAGAATGCAGAAGTCTACATTAAGTGTAGGTTAAAGAATTGGTTCCAGGTTTTTAGTTTGCTTATTTAAGATCGTTTAACTAAACCTTAGGGTTCTAATCTGATGGTAGTAAACTAGGTCAGACTCTTGTGGGGAACTATAGAGACATAATTGGTCCAAAGTTCTACCTATTCAATACCTAAGATTGATACAATTGTGTATAGAAATTTAAGTAGTTATGCTGAATCACATCCCTTAAAAATGGTTTTTGTCAGCCCTAATCCCCTTCATGTGTGTAAATTTAAGCTTCTCGTGGAAAATAATGGAATCTTTATTATCTGCTATTATGCCAAGAGCAATCATTTTTGCAATATTCACTTAATAAATGTTGAGTGGGTGTCCAGTTCCACTTCACCGTATGCAAGCTGGGTCTCCAGAGCCCTGGAGAATCACACTGAGGAGCTTCAGGGGACAGGCTTTTCTGAAAGAACTTACTGAAGGCCAAGGGAACAGACACCCTCAACTGTCACCACCCTGGGCACAAAGGAGCAAGCGTTCAGTGGCAAGTGTGTACAGTGATTGCTGGGCCTAGGAGGAGGGACGGACTGACAGAGCTGAAACTGGCACAGTGAGTGGGAAAGAGGGACAAGGGAATCAACACCCTCGCTTCTCCTGCTGCCCGTTGGCCTCCTGCCAGTCCTCTCGCTGGCCAAACCCAACTCGAATACAGAGTGATGGGGAAATATTGAGGACAGGGAGAGAAGTGGAGGAGAGCCAGCATGCTGGAGACATACTCAATTGAAGCAGGCATTGTCTAGCTCACCACCTGCAAAAACATTAAATTTTTCCTCTAGCAATTATATTACCATGCATATTATTTTATGAAAACCCAAAACATGTTCTAGGTTCTTTCGAGTTAATTGTTTGCTGTGTACGTTGCTAAGAATTTACATAAAGTACTGAATTTAAATTATCAGTAGGTGGTGCTGCTGAGATTGACTCTTGAAAAATCCAAATTAGCCATTTAACAGAAGATGATCTAGACTTCAGACAGATTATTTGGGAAAAAACATAACACTGCAGGACAGTTCATTTATGATTCACTGTTTTTTCATGACATCTGGAATGCACTGATTTTTACAATTTTATTTCCTTAATATGTGGACCATTCTGGGTTTTCTCAACAATTAAAGAGCGGGAGCTGATGTTTCTCCGCAGAATTAGAAGGATGGTCATGCTATAGGCCATATGCTAGACGAGGGGTAGCTGTTGATTTTATGTCTTAATTTTCTGTTAGAGATTCACATCATGACTTATAATATGGATCAAGATTTTTAAAATGATTCAATTTGAGTTTTCTGGAGAAGAGAATTAGATGCAAGGAACTTCAGAGCCATGTCTTCTGAAAACATCAGAAGTGAGCCCTTGAGGGGCCATTTTCCTAGCAACCCTCAAGAAATAGAGTACTACAGGCCTTTACCAATAGAAATAGGCCCATAAAAATCCGGGAGTTGTGAAATGTTTAACCTGGCATTTGGATTTTAAAGATGCCGAAGTCCTCTATTTTCCAAACGACATCAGAGGGGTACTTGGTAAAATACAGATTCCCAGGCCTTTTGCCTGCAGATTCCGATTGAGTCAATCTGGGATGGGACTGGAAAGCTATAATTAGCAAGTGCCTCCCCACCCCCAGGAGTCCTTAGGTCACACTAGTTTGGGAAACACTGATACTGTGCAGCCTCCTCCTTTCCAGCAAGTGTCTTCCCCTACGTGGTCTAAAGCTTCACAGACATTCTGAGGTCAGAATCACCTTTGAAAATTGAAGAAAGCTAGGGACCCTTTCACCAGAAAAATACTCCTGCCCAGAGTTTTATGTATAATTTCAGGTGCTTCAGGGACCCTTTAGAACTCTTTTTTTTGTTTTTTAGACGGACTCTCACTCTATCGCCCAGGCTGGAGTGCAGTGACATGATCTCGGCTCACTGCAACCTCTGCCTCCTAGGTTCAAGAGATTCTCCTGCCTCAGTCTCCTGAGTAGCTGGGGTTATAGGTGCCCACCACCACGCCTTGCTTTTTTTTTTTTTTTTTTTTTTTTTGTAATTTTAGTAGAGATGGGGTTTTGCCATGTTGGCCAGGGTGGTCTCAAACTCCTGACCTCAGGTGATCTGCCTGCCTCCGAAAGTGCTGGGATTACAGGCATGAGCCACCACACCTGGCCGAGAACTCTTTTCTGTAGCCTTTCTTATGAACCTCTATCCTAGAGTTGGTTTAAAACTCTCCAGCCTAGATTTTAAGGCTTCCCCTAATCTTGCCCCATCCTACCAGTTGAGCCTCTTGTCTCATTATTCCCATGATAGCCAGGAGCTGTGAAGAGGAACCAGTTATATTCCAAGTCAAAATCAAAGGAACCTCTGTGCTTTCCTTTAAGCATATACGAGGCCTTTGCAATAGAGTGGAGTCTGTTAAGGAAACGCAGTAGGCAGGATTTTGTAGATTGTGGTCATTAGCATCTTCCAGGGAGAAAAAAGATGATAAAAGTCACTGATGATATGCCAAGGGAGACGTCTCACTTCACTTTCTTCTCTTCCCAAGGACACAGTGTCTCATTTGTAGAGCATCATTTTGGGCCCTGTCATGGCACAGCAGAAGTCATTCTTACAACCCCCTGGTGAGCCATAGGGGCTTACTTCAGACTCCACCAGAGTCTTGCTGAAATATCTGTTAGCATCAGTAGGCTTGGATCCCACCAGCAATTAGAGTTGTCCAGCCACTCAAAAAAATTTTTGTTTTTTAAAAGAGACAGGGTCTTGCCATGTTGCCTAGGCTGGTCTTGAACTCGTAGGCTCAAGTGATCCTCCCACCTCAGCCTCTTAAGTAGCTGAGCCTATAGGAGCACACCACCACACCCAGCTCCCAGTCAGCCAAACATTTTAAATTATTCAGACTAGTAGGTTTATTACTAGCCTGAATCAATCTATCAACAGTCTGATACTGGCCTTGTACTATAAGTTCAGAGTATTATTGTTATTACAGAGGAGGGTCATATAGATTAATTTAAATACCTTAAGTCAGATCATACATAAATGTTGAAAACAGAAATCATACTTGGGCCACTACCTCTGTGGTGGTGATTTAAACCATTACATTTTTTTTACTTCTGTACTTATGATGATGACTAGGTATTTACATTAAATTGGCTTATCCATGCTTAAATAATATAGGAACAAACAATATACTCAAATGGCAAGACACAGTTTTAAAAAATATACATGCAAACAGTTTAAAACTGTAACTAATTGTTGATATGTATGATGTTTTCATTTAATTCCCATTGTTTCATTTTAACAATGATATAAAGGTGAAAATAGAATTGAGCAGATGTTTAAGCACTAGAAGGATCTAACACTGAGTAAGTGGACAGAAAACAGTTCACCGAGCAGGCTGGACTGCTGTCTTTTGAAAGGCCTGTTTACAAAGTTGGCCCTTGGCTGGCGTCTGGGAACTTAAATTTCGGGAGGGTTCCCACAATTCCCGGAATTGATAAGAGTGGCTCACTGTGCCTAAACGATTTGCATCAATGATGTGGTTTATGCTGAACACCTACTTTCCTTCTGGGAGTCTGGAATTTTGGTGGGTTCCAGGCAGAAGGTGCCTTGGCAGCCAGCACCCAGTAAAAACCATGGGCACTGAGTCACTGAGGAGCTTTCCTGGTGGCAACATTTCATGTGTTGTCATGGCCCATTGCTGTGGAAACTCAGCATGTCCTGTTTGACTCAACTGGGAGAGGACCTGTGCAAACTGGTACCCCGTTTCCCATGGACTTTACCCCCTGTGCCATTTCCCTTTGTTGATTTTCCTCCACGTTCTTTCAGTGTAAAAAATCATTGCCCTGAGTACAGTCATATCTGACTCCTGTGATTCGTAGACATTTATTGAAACGGGTGGTGGTCTTGGGGTTCCCCCAACACAAGATACTGTCACCACCTTTAAGGAAGTAAAATGAGTAAGAGAAATATGCATTTGAAACTACAGCACAAGGTTAGAATGTAAGTATGATAAGAAGAAATAGGGACCAATATTGCTTGCAGCTGAATAATTAGATCTAGGCTTCCGTTATCTCAGTGTTTTGTAGCAAATTTAGTGTATTTCGATTACGACCTTTGAAAGAATCCAGCTAGACTAGTGTTAAGTGAAATTTATGGGAGGCCGTTATTTTGATCTAGGCTCCCAGCAGATCAGACTAAACCCAAATGCAGTCACCGGTTGAAAGTTGAAAGTGCCATGTCATCAAATTGAACTCTGAGAAGTTTTCCAAACACCTGGAGATTTATAGCAGCCAATCAGAAGGGGCCCAGTGTACCTGAGCCAACATGCTAAGGAAGCCCCCTCTGATGTAAACTTATAAAGTAACTTTTAAAAGATCAATCTGCTGTTCGTTTCTTATTTCTGCTTTCTTCAGCCCTTTTCTGTCTATACAGCCAGTCTCTTCTGCTCTACTCATCAAGGTTCTTGTCCTATTTTATAGAATTAGATGCTGTCCTGATTCATGAATTGCAATAAAGGTCTGCTCAATTTTTAAATGAATTTTATTGTAATATTTTTTTTTGAGATGGGATCTCACTCTATTGCCCAGACTGGCATACAGTGGCATGATCACAGTTCACTGCAGCCTTGACCTCCTGGGCTCAATCAATCCTCCCACCTCAGCCTCCTGAGTAGCTGGGCTACAGGCGTGTACCACCACGTGTGGCCAGCTTTTGATATTCTGTAGAGATGGAGTCTCACCATGTTGCCCAGGCTGGTCTTGAACTCATGTGCTCAACCTGGAGGTTCAGGTAAAATTTCCTGAATAACAACTGGCACATTCACTGTGCTTAAACTGTTAAAAAACAAACAAACAAACAAAATTAGACTGATGCCTATGGTCCTAGCATTTTGGGAGGTTGAGGTGGGAGAATCACTTGAAGACAGGAGTTTGAGACCAGCCTGGGCAGTATGGTGAGACCCCATCTCTACTAAATAACAATTAGGTGGGAGGTGGCTAAGGTGGTGATATGCACCACCTAAGTCCCAGTTACTTAAGAGGCTGAGGTGGGAGGATGACTTCAGCCCAGGATTTCAAGGCTGCAGTGAGCTAGGATTGCACCACTACCCTCCAGCCTGGCAACAGAGTGAGAAGTGAGACCTTGTCTCAAAAAAAATTGGTGGCCATTCACAGTGGCTCACATCTGTAATCCCAGCACTTAACGAGGGTGAGGCGGCAGATCACCTGAGGTCAAGAGTTCAAGACCAGCCTGGCTAACATGGTGAAACCCTGTCTCTACTAAAAATACAAAAAAATTAGCCGGGCGTGGTGGCGGGCGCCTGTAATCCCAGCTACTTGGGAGGCTGAGGCAGGAGAATTGCTTGAACCCCGGAGGCGGAGGTTACAGTGAGCCGAGACCGTGCCATTGCACTCTAGCCTGGGCAACAAAAGCGAAACTCTGTCGCAAGGAAAAAAAAATTGGTAAAAATTGCTGCTGTCAAGAAACTTACATTTCAGTTTGAGGGAGACAGGCAATAACATAAAAGTAAAATATTATGTTAGATAGTGTTAAATGATAAAAATGAGGCAGAAGGAGGGATAGGAAGCTGGGGAGGTGTTGGAATTTTAGATAAGTTGTCTCATGAGAAAATGTCACTTAAGGAAAGACCTGAAGAACAGGAGGCGGTTGGCTTTTTGGATATCTCTGGGAGTTTTCCAGGCCAAGAGAATAACAGGGCAAAGTCGAACAGAAGTCTTTATGCTTGGTGTGTTTGAAGAATATTGAGGAGGACAAGGAGAGAGGAAATTTAGTCAGAGAGAGAGGTGGTAGGGGAGAGATTGTGGAAGGCCTGGAAAATTATGAAGCCTAGGGCTTTGATCTTAGTGGCTTTTGAGATGAGCTCTGACGTACCTCACTAAATATCAAACTAAATGAACCAAATTTACATAGTTCAAGACGGCGTATTATCTTCCACAAGACTCACAACTTAATAGCCTACATTTTAAAAAGGAATAATTTAGGTTGGAAGATTTCAAACCTGTAATATCTTTTAAAATACCAACTCAAGGCTAGGCACATTGGCTCACGCCTGTAATCGCAGCACTTTGGGAGGCCGAGGCAGGCAGATCACCTGAGGTCAGGAGTTCGAGACCAGCCTGGCCATCATGGTGAAACCCTGTCTCTACTAAAAATACAAAATTAGTCGGGCATGGTGGTGCATGCCTATAATCCCAGCTATTCGGGAGGTTGAGGCAGGAGAATCGCTTGAATCCCAGAGGCAGAGGTTGCAGTCAGCTGAGATTGTGCCACTGCACTCCAGTCTGGACAACAGAGTGAAACCGTGTCTCAAAAAAAATACATACGTATATATAGATATCAACTCAAAAATTGTGATGAAAACAGAACAAAACCAAACCTGCGCCACCCAGTGGAGTTAGGAAGCACTGCATACAGGCAGATCAGTCGGAATTTTTTTTTTTTTTTCTTGATTTTTGCTTTTGTTGCCCAGGCTGGAGTGCAATGGCGCGATCTTGGCTCACCACTGCCGACTCAGGTGATCCGCCCGCCTTGGCCTCCCAAAATGCTGGAATTACAGGCATGAGCCACCGTGCTCGGCTAGAAATTTTATTTTAACTTTTATCTACAGTGATCACATTAACTGCACAATTATCATTTTTGCTTACTTTGTGAGTATATGGTGGGCAGGACTAGTAATAGTTATTTTAAGATATTTTAACTTACGTAAGGAAGAATTGGAGAGTTCCGAACTTATCAAGTCCTCTACAGTGAAGATGTGGGAAATTTAGGTTAAAGCATCCTTGTGAACTTTGGGATGAATTTATGCTAATTGATTAGGCCTGTACCTACATTTTTGTCTGCTTAAATTTGTTACTCCAGAATACCAAAAGGCTAACTTGTTTTAGTCCCTTGACAAATAAAATTTGAGAATTGTTGCAAACAGTGGAGTGACTTCCTTTTTTCCTTTAGTATAGTTTTTAAAAAATTTCTAGCTCATTTACACATTACCACACACACAATTTGTGTGATGGCTACATAGTGGAGTGGGAAATTTTAATTCACTTTCTTTCTCTTTTAAGATCTGGGAAATTTTAATGGAATGACATTTTAAGGGAGCGTAATTTTTTTTTTAACAAGGATTTCCTATACATTTTGTTAATTTCAAGAACAGAGTCGGCTGGGCGCAGTGGCTCACACCTGTAATCCCAGCACTTTAGGAGGCTGAGGAGGGCAGATCACGAGGTCAGGAGATCGAGACATCCTGGGTAACACGGTGAAACCCCATCTCTACTAAAACTACAAAAAATTAGCTGGGCTTGGTGGTGGGCACCTGTAGTCCCAGCTACTCAGGAGGCTGAGGCAGGAGAATGGCGTGAACCTGGGAGGCAGAGCTTGCAGTGAGCCGAGATCGCACCACTGCACTCCAGCCTTGGAGACAGAGTGGGAGTCCGTCTCAAAAAAAAAGAAAAAGCAACAACAGAGTCACCAGTTATAAAAGGGCTACAAAAGTAAATAGACTGTCATCTTTGCTTTTACAAAGTTGCTTATTTGATAGCCAAACAGATGAAATAATACTTTTTCCTATAGTATATATTTAGCATAATCTGGACTATGATAGCATAAAATTGGTCAAGGGGGCTTATATCAGATGGTAACATCATCTTACTAAATTCACTTCAAGTGGTTTATTTGGTCATGCCTGCGTATCATGATCAGGAACTCTGGAAATTTTAAATAATCAGTAAACCAGGCCCCAGAACCTACTTTCACTTCTTCCCTAGGCTCTATGTACATTCAGCTCCATCCCAAGAGCAGTTTCACTGCCACTAGCTCCTGTCTTTTTGCACATCATAAGATCACAGGAAACAAACCACAGATATGCCAGAACATTCCTGGCAGTTTGTACATTGTGTTTCACAGACCCTACGCTGAAAACAATGAGCAAACCTTGAGATTACAAATGATCTTCCTAACAATTTTAGAGACTCGATTTTTGACTTCCTGCCTGCAGGAAGGAAATGACAGTTGGAAGTGTGGAGAACAGGTGTTCCCCTGAACAGAATGATATCTTCTGCTTACTAAAATAAAAAACACTGCATCAACAATCCTACATGGAAGTGAACTCTAACCACAAGGCTCAGTCTTTTCACCACGGATCCAGCTTCAGAAACCCAAATCTGTTTCCTACCAGGAAGCTGTTAAACCCAGCATTAAAGAGCAAACTAAGGCACAGAGTTCCTCGAATCAGTACTGGGTTAATCCAAGTAAAGAATCTGGGTGTCCCCTTCCATGTCTTTCCACTTACCACAGTGCAACTGCATGGCACACTCATCAGAGGACTTAGAAGGGCAGGAATCAGGATTGGAGTAAACGGGTCCCAGCTGAAGGGTAGGTAGGTGATCTTAAACCCTCTTTCATCTCCCATTGTCTTTGTCTCCAAGTCAGGGATCTGGGATTGTTTCCTCCCGGTAGCTTAGTGTTGGCATAATAGCTTTCTTTTTCTTTGCCAAGGTCGCTAGTTGCTCTATCCCTCATGAAGGAACCTTCGCTGCCTCCTAATCCTTTCTGTAAAATTCAGGCAAATGACACCTTAAAAGGGCTGAAGACTCTGACATAATTGAAGGCCATGCCTGGGGTCAGACAAATACCAGACAGTCCTCTCCAGTCTCCTTCATTAATGGTGCAAACCCATTAGGGCGTGTGCATTTTCTGAGGACCCACAGATTGGAGAAGGCTGGGGAAATATTGTAGCATTCACATCTATGAAGCCGTGGTGGTGAATGCTTGGAAAGGGTCATAGTCTTTTGCAACAGGCATCATGAGATTAATCAATTCTGCAATCCACAGCGACTTTGTCTTTTCTCTTTTACCTTGAGACCCCAAGGAGCCATGCTATGGAGAAAGAGATCTGGTAGCTTTATTTGGAGCCAAGCCTTTCAAGGGTAAGGAGGAGTGAGCGAGGACATTGAAGCCTGTAGACTGAGTAAGTAGATTGAATTGAGACTCATAGAACATGATTTCTCCTTCTGAAACGTCAGCATGGGAGACAGCTGACTCTCCCTTGGAATAAAATAAGAGTTAACCATGATCAAATCCCTGCACATTCCTTCTACTGCCTACTTCTCTTTTTTTTTTTTCTCTGCCATATTCTTGTTTCTTTAAATTTTTTTTTTCTAATTTTTATTCCTAACTCACCACTTTTCTCTCTCCTTTTGAGTTGGAAGGCGACAGGGTCTCACTCTGTTGCCCAGCTTTGGAGTGCAGTGGCGCAATCATAGCTCAACCTCCTGGGCTCAAGTGATCCTTCCTCTTCAGTCTCCTGAGTAGCTGGACTACAGGTGCACACCTCCATGCCCAGATAATTTTTGTATTTTTCATAGAGATGGGGTTTCGCCATGTTGCCCAGGTTAGTCTCGAACTCCTGGGCTCAAGCAGTCTGCCCACCTCAGCCTCCCAAAGTGCTGGGATTACAGGCATGAACCACTGTGCCTGGCCGTCTCCACTTCTCTTATACTTCTCTTGTGCATTCCTTTTTTCCAGGAATACGTATTAAGGGACCGTTGTGTGCAGAGGCAAATGCTGTCTGCCTTCCAGGAGCTCACGGTTTTGTGAGGGACCCAGTGTGTAAATGAATGGTATAAGAACCTTTTATCATTTGTGCTACCCTACAAGTATCCAAAAGATATTTTGAGCCTGGGCACAGTGACTCACACCTGTAATCCCAGCACTTTGGGAGGCTGAGGTGGGTGGATCACTTGAGGTCAGGAGCTCGAGACCAGCCTAGCCAACATGGCGAAACCCCATCTCTACTAAAATACAAAAATTAGCTGGGTATAGTGACCGATGCCTATAATCTCAGCTACTCTGGAGACTGAGGCAGGAGAATCGCTTGAACCCGGGAGGCGGAGGTTGCAGTGAGCCAAGATTGCGCCACTACACTTCAGCCAAGGTGACAGAGAAAGACTATGTCTCAAAAAAAAAAAAAAAAGTGTTTTGAGAAAGGAGGGAAGACTTAATTCCGCTTGTAAAAGAAGAGTAAGAAAAGGTTGCACAGAGGAGCAGAAGAGAAAACAAGCGTCTGTAGAAGGATGAAGCTTCCCTTTTCAGCCTTTTCCTGTGAAAGCAGGAGAGGATGATCCAATTCCACCCAAAGACCCAGCCAGAAAACAGTGGTTCAAGCCTGTCTCCTGTCTTCTGCTTGCCTCTTGACTATTTCACTGTTCTTAGGTACTTACATTAAAAGGATAATTGAAGTGCAGTTTGATTATTTGGCTTCTATAAAGTAAGGAAATCAAATTGGTGGAGGAAAGATTAAAAAAAAAAAGGCACAAAATTGTTACTAAACTCCCTCCACCCCACTTCACCCATTCTCTAGGGACAGCACTGTGAACAGTTTGACAAGTATCTTCCTGGATTTTAAAATTTATGTAGAAACCTACAACTACAATATTTGAAAGCAAAAAGATTGTACCATTGATGTTGTTAGACATAGTATCCTCAACTTGCTTCTCTCTTCCACCATCTTCCGTGTCTTACTACCTCATGAACATTCTTAGAACTATTTTTCCTTGAAAAAAATCATTATTATTTTTAGAGGCAGGGTTTTGCAGGCTAGAATGTATTTGCTGTTCACAGGTGCGATCAAAGTGCACTGCAGCCTCGAACCCCTGGGCTCAAGCAATCCTCCCACCTCAGCCTCCCTAATAGCTGGGACTACAGGTGCGTGCCACAATGCCTGGCTAAATTTTTAATTTTTTTTTTTTTTGTAAAGACAGGGTCTTGCCATGTTGCCCAGGCTTGTCTCAAACTCTTGGCCTCAGGCAATCCTCTCACCTTGGCCTCCCAAAATGCTGGGATTGCAGATGTGAGTCACTGCACCCAGCCAGAACAATTTTTCAAAGGAAATATTATTATACTATACAGAGAAAATTGCTGCAGCAATATACAGCTACCGCTTTGAGTCAACAAAAAGATCGATACAAAGCTTACCTCCTCTGAGAAGCCTTCTCTGATTAACTCTTGAGTTTTTTCCATCCTTTCCCCTGTATTTTCTGGTAATTTTCCATGGGGTTCTGAATGGTATTTGGCCTCTGCTCATAAACACACTCCTTTGTCTTATTCTCAAGCCCTTTCTCTTGCAAAGAACAAAGACCACCTTTTGTAAGGACACATGTGAGCTGGAAAGTTCAACCACTCAGACCCCTGTAAAGACTGATCTTTCTTGGCACGCTTGCTTCCCCCTGTTGATCTTCCTAGCCTCTCACTCCCAGGTTCCTTGTTCAACTCACTCTTCTATTCCCTCACCGCCTGGCTTCTATTTGTTCATTCATCAGATAGAATTGACAACATGCCAGGACTGGAGGTTCCAGCCCGTAGAGTTTGGCTTGCTCTAATTCTGACTCAAACTCATGACCTTCTTTAGCTCCACTTAACCAAATTCTCCCCATGTTTCTGAGTTCAAATTCCTAAGGGTGAGAATCCGATTGACCTGGTTTGTGCCAGGCTATACATAGATGGCTGGACACTATGGCCCAGGACCCATTCATTCAAGAAGATGTGGCTGGAGAAGGGAGATGGACTGTGGGCAGGTCACCCTTCCCAGCCCTAACTCGCCCAGTGTACTTACTCCACCAACATCCTCGGGTCTTTGCGGGGCACTTGTGTTATCTCCTTAAGCAGTGGTGAGTTAACAGGGACTGCCATGATCTGCACGCAGGAAGTGTTCAAAGGACAATGTGAACACACTCAACTGTTTCTTTACATGGAGTTGGACTTGTGGTGGGCAGAAAGCGAGAATCACAGCCTTTCTCCTAAAGAAACCACAGCCAGTGACCAGAGCATTCCAGGAGGTAAAAAACACTGGTCACAGGTCACGTCACATGAGTGCTAACACTCTTGGGGTCGTCTTTAAAGGTAAAGGTGACTGGAAGCAGTGGCTCACACCTGTAATCCCAGCACTTTGGGAGGCCAAGGTGGGTGGATCACTTGAGGCCAGGAGTTCGAGACCACCCTGGCCAATAGGATGAAACCTCATCTCTACTAAAAATACAAAAATTAGCCAGGTGTGGTGGTGGGTGCTTGTAATCCCAGCTATTAGGGAGGCTGAGGCAGGAGAATCACTTGAACCCAGGAGACAGGGGTTGCAGTGAGCCGAGATTGCACCACTGTGCTCCAGCCTGGGAGACAGAGCGAGACTCTGTCTCAAAAAATTAAAAAATAAAGGTGGAGGAAGATTATGAACCAGAGGAACATTACAGGTGGGAAATAGAAAGCTACTGTCAGTTTTAAATTCTCATAAATGGAAATAAAAATTGAGCATTCGAAATGGAATTATAGACCTGGGTAAGAGACTTCTTTCTCAAGAATCAAGCTATTCAGTAACTCTCTTCAAATGCTCAATAATTCTTATTCATACACAAAATTTGTAGCAGAAGTTATGATTCAACAGTGGTAGTGACTCAAGACAGACTGTTAGGAGGTTAAAATATAATTCATATCCAGTATCATTTAAATAGGCATTTTCATCAGGGATGATATTGACAATTGATGTCAATGATAAGTTATTAGTAGTTGACAACTGGATGCAGTGGCTCACACCTGTAATCCCAGCACTTTGGAGGCCGAGGCGGGTGGATCACCTGAGGTCAGGAGTTCAAGAACAGCCTGGGCAACATAGCAAAACCCCGTCTCTACTAAAAATACAAAAATTAGCCGGGCGTGCTGGCTCGTGTCTGTAATCCCAGCTACTCAGGAGGCTGAGTCAGGAGAATCGCTTGAACCCGGGAGGCGGAGGTTACAGTGAGCTGAGATTGCATCATTGCACTCCAGTCTGGGTGACAGAGTGAGACTCTGCCTCAAAAAAAAAAAAAAATGTAGTTGACGACAGAACTGCTGCTCAGATGGGCCTCCACCCCATCCTTTCGTATTTTATTATTGTTCTTCTGAGTCTCTTTGGCTTGAAAGAACTTCTGCTAAACGTCTGTGGATTCAAAATCCAAGTTCAAATAAAATAACTAGACGGCTTGAAGAACCTGCTGACTAATTGTCTGGCAGTGGGAGGGCAGAAGGCATTAATCCTCAGGGCCACACCAGGAGCTTCCAATGCACCCTGGAAGTCCAGCAGCTCAGGGCCCCTTCTGCTGGAGGCCTTGAGAGAGAGAAGCCTAGAGAAATACAGGTCTGCATCAGTGTGACAGCAGGCATAGGGAAAGCCCCAGAAGGGATGGGGCTCAATGTCTGCTGGTGTGACGCCCCCCTCATCACTCTCGCTCCATCTGTGTTGGCCGGGGGGCTCTTACCTCTAGCCCAGGCTCCTCTGTGGTTCCCAGCTGGCCTCCTGCCTCTAGGGTAACACTGCTCTGTCCTTCCTCCACATCAGCATTGCGCCTCCTTTCCAGATGACCAAAGGACTGCTGTGTTCAGAAAACCTCGCTTTTTCACTACCGGCTACACACACCCCCCTAAATCCTTAATGGGACACGACATTCTTACCCCAACCTATTTTGTTGTTGTTGTTTTTGTTTTGAGATGGGGTCTTGCTCTGTTGCTCAGGCTGGAGTACTGTGGCACGATCACAGTTCACTGCAGCCTCAACCTCCCAGGCTCAAGCAATCCTCCCACCTCAGCCTCTGGAGTAAGTGAGACCATAGGCATGAGACACCGTGCCTGGCTAATTTTTTGTAGTGTTTGTAAAGAAGAGGTTTCACCATGTTGCCCAGGCTGGTCTCAAGCTCCTGGCCTCCTCAAGCTATCAACCCACCTTGACCTCCTAAAGTGCTGGGATTACAGGTATGAGCCACCCCACCTGGCCCGCAAACTATTTTTCTAACATTGCCTCTTCCTGTTTCCTGCTGTGCCACACTAGATTCTCACCAACCCCTGCAGCCTCCTTGGCTGTGTCTGAAATGTCACCGACACCACAGTGCCCCCATCCATCCTGACCGTGCTTATGTGCCCATCCTCTTCCCACAACACCAAGGTGAAGCAAGGTGAAGTTCACCTGTGTCCCTGTAGCACTTCGTTTACACTCTTCTGACCTTGGTTTTTTGTTGTGGTTCCTCAGTTTATCTCCTCCGTTGGACTTCAAGCACTTTCAGAACAGGAACTGCTGTCATTCATTCATCTTCACACCTTAACACATACTAAAATGCTCATTGTTTAAGTGCTCAAGTAGGTTTTTCTTTTTTTTTTTGAGAAGGTGTCTTACTCTGTTGCCCAGGCTGGAGTGCAGTGGCATGATCTCAGCTCGCTGCAACCTCAGCCTCCTAGGTTGAAGTGATTCTCCTGCCTTAGCCTCCCAAGTAGCTGGATTACAGGCATGTGCCACCACACCCCTCTAATTTTTGCATTTTTTTTTTTGAGACGGACTTTCGCTCTTGTTGCCCAGGCTGGAGTGTAATGGTGCAATCTCGGCTCACTGCAACCTCCGCACTTCCCAGGTTCAAGCGATTCTCTCGTGCCTCAGCCTCCCAAGTAGCTGGGATTACAGGCATGCACCACCACATCCGTCTAATTTTGTATTTTTTTTCTTTTTTTGTGCAGATGGGTTTTCACCATGTTGGTCAGGCTGATCTCGAACTCTTGACCTCAGGTGATCTGCCTGCTTCAGCCTCCCAAAGTGCTGGGATTACAGGTGTGAGCTACCGTGCCTGGACTTAATTTTTGTATTTTTTATTAGAGACGGTGTTTCATCATGTCGGCCAGGCTGGTCTTGAACTCCTGACCTCAGGTGATCTGCCCGCTTTGGCCTCCCAAAGTGCTGGCATTACAAGCGTGAGCCACCATGCCCGGTCTTAAGTATGTTTTTCGAAGGAAGGATATTCATGGAGACAACAGTCATCCTTTAAATATTTGATATGCATTTGAGCTAGTCACAGATAGCTGTTAATGTGTAAATCCTGATAACAGGCTTCTAATGTCACCATTTCAGTTTGCTGGGCAGCAAAACAAAAATAACATTAATTTGTGTTATACGGCAACTAATGCACAATAATGAATGAATATCTTAAGTATTAGGGAGAATCCTGGTTAGAAAGTTGATAAAGTGAATTCAAACTCCCTTTTCAAGGACTTGAAAGGGAGGGGTGGTTTTCCAAGATGAAGACTTAGGTTTGATTATCTCCCTTTGCCTGAATTTGCTTTTATGTAAAAATAGAGGGTTGGATTCTGTCCATTCCCTTTTAACTCTAAAATTATATTATTCCAGCAGTTTTACTTAACAAGAGTTGACTGTTACACAAATGGTTCCGTGCTAACATTAGCAATAAACACCTTTTTAAAACCCTGCTTTTACCCATGCTCCCAGGCATGCTCTAAAGTTCATTTGACTTCTAATAATGGATGTGCAAATATGTTGAGTGATCACTTCCACAACGGCCCTGTTCCTTTAAGAGACCACGGTTGTTGAGTTAGGAGATCATTGAACCATATGAGGGTCAATAAAAGAATAAAAAGTCGCTGGTTAGCGATTCAAGGACAAGGAACTTGATCCCAGTTCAGTGTCTGTGGGCCCGTATGCTGCCCACAGTCAAAGAGGGAGTCCCAGGTCCTTGGCAGCTTGCTTTTCCTCAGGATGGCTTCTGGAAGGCTCATTAAGTTCGTGGTTTTTGAGCTCCTAGAGTTTGCCGCTTTCTCCATCCCCACACTCGTGATCACAGAACAGTTTGCCACCGCCTACCAAGGAACAAGGGCTGGATCTGACAACACACACTACTGGCTGATCGTCTCCTGTTCTATTGCCTATGTTGCGTTAGTGACACTACTGATCTGGGTTCCTGTAAAAGTTATACTGCACAAGAAACGTTATATTTACAGAAAAATTAAAGGATGGTAAGTAAAAGAATTTTTTTTTTTTTTTATGTATGGAGTCTTGCTCTGTCACTCAGGCTGGAGTGCAGTAGGGCCATCTCACCTCACTGCAACCTTCGCCTCCCGGCTTCAAGTGATTCTCCTGCCTCAGCCTCCTGAGTAGCTGGGATTACAGTCGCGCACCACCACACCCGGCTTATCTTTGTATTTTTAGTAGAGATGGGTTTTTGTCATGTTGGCCAGGCTGGTCTTGAACTCCTGACCTCAAGTGATCTGCCTACCTCAGCCTCCCAAAGTACTAGGATTACAGGCAGAAGCCACCATGCCTGGCCCATAAAAGAATTCTTTAGTAGGGAATCCCCGTGATGCTGTCAAAGATACGTTTGTTTGTTTGTTTGTTGTTTGTTTTAACTTTTAAGTTCAGGGGTGCAAGCGCAGGTTTGTTACATAGGTTAACTTGTGTCATTAGGGGTTTGTTGTACAGATTGTTTCACCGGCATGCACCACCACGCCAAGCTAATTTTTGAACTTTTAGTAGAAACGGGGTTTTCATGTTGGCCAGGCTGGTCCCTACTCCTGACCTCAAATGATCCACTCACCTCAGCCTCCCAAAGTGCTAGGAATACAGGAGTGAACCACCACGCCCAGCCCGTAAAAGAATTCTTTAGCAGGGAATCCCCGTGATGCTTTCAAAGATATGTTTGTTTGTCTGTTTAAGTGCAGGTTTGTTACATAGGTTAACTTGTGTCATGGGGGTTTGTTGTACAGATTATTTCATCACCCAGGTATTAAGCCTAGTACCTATTAGTTGTTTTTCCTGATCCTCTCCCTCCTCCCACCATTCACCCACTGAAAGGCGCTGGTGTGTGTTGTTCCCCTCTGTGTGTGCATGTGTTCTCATCATTTAGCTGCCACTTATAAATGAGGACATGTGGTATTTGGTTTTCTGTTCCTGCCTTAGTTTGCTAAGGATACTGGCCTCCAGCTCCATCCATGTCCTTGCAAAAGACATGATCTTGTTCTTTTTCATGGTTGCATAGTATTCCATGGAGTATATATACCACATTTTCTTTATCCATTCTATCACTGATGGACATTTAGGTCGGTTTCATGTCTTTACCATTGTGAATAGTACTGCAACGAACATACAGGTGCGTGTGTCTGTATAATAGAATGATTTATATTCCTTTGGGAATATACCCAGTATTGAAATTGCTGGGTCAAATGGTATTTCTGTCTTTAGGTCTTTGAGGAATCACCACACTGTCTTCCACAATGGTTAAACTAATTTAGACTTCCACTAACAGTGTATAAGTATTCCTGAAAGATATGTTCTAACATACTGTGGGTAAGGATGTGAGCAGAGCGTAAGGATAGAATGTGACATTAACGGGAGGCTACAATTACTGCTTCTGTAAATGTATGGATATTATGGTATCTTCCATAATTTTTCTGCAGTCATTTATACTGAGTGAGAATAACACATGAGATGGGTGAGTAAGACTGGAGTTTGTGCCAGTTCATGCTATTCTAAGTAGTAAATGTTGGACTTAATTCTCCTGGACACTAAACCACATAAACTTATTGGAGTGAGCTTACACAACTCATAATCAGAAGATGGTAATGTAGAATTTTAATTTTGTGTAAAACTGAAAGTAATATCTATTTTTAATTATTTACATTGCATTTTGCAGGCTTACGTCATACTTTGACCATTAACTAAGACTTTTAAAACAACTGGTTCCTTTAGACTTTTTATGTACTTATTTATTTATTTTGAGACTGGGTGTGGCTCTGTTGCCCAGGTTGGAGTGCAGTGGCGTGATTGTTGCTCACAGCAGCCTCGACCTCCCCAGGGGGCTCAGGTGATCCTCCCACCTCGACCTCCTGAGTAGCTGGGACTACAGATGCGCACCACCACACCCGTCTACATTTTTTGTGTCTTTTTATAAAGATGAGGTTTTGCCATATTGCTCAGGTTGGTTCCAAACTCCTGGGCTCAAACAATCCACCCGTCTTGGCCTCCCAAAGTGCTGAGATTACAGGCGTGAGCCGCCAAAGCTGGCCTACTTAGACTTTAAAAATAAGTAATTTACGATGTTGGTAAATTCTATTACCCTTGTAGGGGAGGAAAGTACTTCAATAACAATACAGAGATACTTTAAATAAATCAAGATTTAATGTTGGTTTAACTAGCATCTTAGCTAACGGGTATACCGATCCACATAAGGGTATTGAGAACAAATAGTCTCTGATATCAATGTATTTTTCCTTTTAGATCTTCAGATTTGATTCTTACTCATCTTGGACTTCTCTCTTTTCTTTAATAAGTTAACATAAGCTAATTTTTCTTTCATACTGATGTTTTATTTATTTATTTATTTGAGACAGAGTTTCACTCTTGTTGTCCAGGCTGGAGTGTAGTGGCGCGATCTCAGCTCACTGCAACCTCCACCTCCTGGGTTCAAGCACCTCTCCTGCCTCAGCCTCCTGAGTAGCTGGGATTACAGGGTCCTGCCACCACTCCCAGCTAATTTATTTATTTTTTTAAAATTTTTAGTAGAGACGGAGTTTCACCATGTTGGCCATGCTGGTCTTGAACTCTTGACCTCAGGTGATCTGCCAGCCTCGGCCTCCCAAAGTGCTGGGATTACAGGCATAAGCCACTGCTCCCGGCCGATGTTTTATTTTGAAAGCGAATGACAGAACACATGTGAAAAGTGAGGCACTGGGAATTTGCACATACACGCAAGGGCAGAGATGTAAAAATAATAGACTCTGCAACAGAGCTAGACATACCATTGCTGAGGTTGGGAGGATGCTGATGGGGAGCTGACATGTGAAGTTCACAGTGCTCTCTTTAGGTACCGATCCCGGATGTGGCCACTTCTGTGAACCTTGCCAGGAGACTTCCATTTCCCCGAGAGCAGGGGTCTTAAGGGGTTTCCGGAAAGAAAGCATTTTGTTGTTGGCACTGCGTTTATCAGTAGGGTTTAGGTGCTTTCCAAACCTTGACCAGAGCCCCAGGGTCACCTAAGGGGTAGCTTGTAGCTGGGCTTGACTCTCCACCTCTCACACCCTGTAGGGGTGGCTTTGACTGTCCAAGATTCCTGGCTGGGTTGGAATTTTGAGGGAATGGTGGAAGGTTCAAATGACAACAGGAATAAACCGATGGGAAACTGGCCCGCCATGGCCCAGGAAGAAGCTCTTGGGTTTTTTTGTGTTTTGGTTTTTTGTTTTCACATGGACTCAGATCCCTAAAACTCTAGATCCTGAATGTCATTTAGGCAGCAAACCTTCCCATATAACTTACTGTTGTTATTATTAGGCTATAATTGATTCTTTATAGATCATTGATTATGTGCCATGTAAGTACTGATATGGGGTGGTACAGAAATATATACTTCATAGGCCAGGCCCAGTGGCTTACACCTTTAATCCCAACACTTTGGGAGGCCAAGGTCGGAGGATTGATTGAAGCCTGGAGTTAGGGACCAGCCTGGGCAACATAGTGAGACCTCGTCTCTACAAAACATCAGAAACTCAGCAGGACGTGGTGGTGCATGCCTGTAGTCCCAGCTATTCAAGAGGATGACTTGAGCCCAGGAGTTTGAGCCTGCAGTGATCTATGATTGTGCCACTGCACTCTAGCCTGGGTGACAGATGGAGACCCCCAACTCTGAAAAACAAAAAGAGAGAGAAATATCTACTTCACCTCATAAAGTAGTTTTTTTTGTTTCGTTTTTGTTTTTTTTTTTGAGATGGAGTCTAGCTCTGTTGCCCAGGCTGGAGTACAGAGGAGCGATCTAGGCTCCCTGCAACCTCTGTCTCCCAGGTTCACATGATTCTCTTGCCTCAGCCTCCTGAGTAGTGGGGATTACAGTTGTGCACAACCACACCTGACTAATTTCTGTATTTTTAGTAGAGACAGGTTTTCCCCATGTTGGCCAGGCTGGCCTCAAACTCCTGACCTCAAGTGATCTGCCCGCCTCAGCCTCCCAAAGTGCTGGGATTACAGGCATGAACCACTGTGTCCAGCCTAAAGTAGAATTTTTATGAGTTTATCGTTCTTATTCCCTAGAGAAAATTACTGATTAGAGAGATTCAGCAACTCTCCCAAAGTCAGTGAACTAGAGAGAGTGGAAGAGGCAGACTTTGGACCTAGGTCTACGTGGCTCCATAATGGGTACTTCTAGCCACTGTCCCAAACTGCCTCTTTGAAGGACAAGGTCCCATTCTCCTGGGGCAATTGAGATTAAGGAACAGAGTAGGCTTTCGCTTCTGCCCCTCAGTGCACGTGGTATACCAGTCACCTCTAGTGTCTACTCTGATTTCATTTTGTACATCTGGCTCAGGTACCGCCCCTGTGCTAAAGTGTTTTCGGTTGTCATAACTATATCTCTCGGTGATTTCTTTTGGGAAATACACTTCCAGTCTTTAGTTTCTGTTTTGCGGGTGTGGCTGGCCACACGTGTTTTAAATAGTGTTTAGACAGTGGGCAGGTTTTCTGTAATTTCAGTGAAACTGAAACCGTTTCCTTCTGGCCACATTGATGAGCATTATCATATAGTTATCTTTTACTGGCATAGAAGAGAAGCAGTAGTTTCTGATCACTGTTCTAGGAGCTTTACACCTTCTGTACTATTAAGTTTAAACTTTACAACAACTCAGCGAAGTGTACGTGCTAGTGTTCTCATTTTATAGACAAAGAAACTGGAACTTGAAGTAATTAACTTTGTCAACTGATAAAGCTAGCAAGTGGAGCCAGGCATGGTAGCTCCTCCCTGTAATCCCAAGACTTTCAGAGGCTTAGGTGTGAGGATCGCTTGAGCACAGGAGTTCAAGACCAACCTAGGCAACATAGTGAGACCCTGTCTCTACAGAAAAATAAAAAAATTAGCCAGGCATGGTGGTGCGTGCCTGTAGTCTCAGCTGCTCTGGGAGCTAAAGGGGGAGGATCACTTGAGCCCTGGAGATCAAGGCTGCCGTGTGTTAAGATCATGCCACTGCACTCTAGCCTGGGTCACAGAGCAAAACCCTGTCTCAAAAAAAACAAAAACAAAAACAAAAACAAAAAAAGCTATATAATGGGGGAGCTAGGATTTGTGAGCCTAGGTCTGTCTGATTCCATGCAATTTCCTCTATCTCATGCAACTTTCTTTTCCTTTATTTTTTCTGACTTTGAATGCCAAGTGTGTTTCAAGAAAAATGCAATGCGTTTTTTTGTTTGTTTGTTTTGCTTTCTGTTTTTTGAGACGGAGTCTCACTCTGTTGCCCAGGCTGGAATGCGGTGGCACGATGTCTGCTCACTGCAACCTCCACCTCCAGGGTTTAAGCTGTTGTCTCATCTCAGCCTCCTGAGTAGCTGGGATTACAGGCGTGTGCCACCATGCCTGGCTGATTTTTAAATTTTTAGTAGAGACAGAGTTTCACCATGTTGGCCAGGCTGGTCTCCAACTCCTGACCTCAAGTGATCTGCCCACTTTGGTCTCCCAAAGTGCTGCGATTACAGGCATGAGCCACCAGGTGCGGCCAGAAAAATGCAATGCTTTTAATATCATTAACATACATTTCACCCAGAGGTGTATTTGGCTCTTATAATATATGGGGTAATATATAGGGTGTCATATCTTGATTGCTACATGAAGATGATGCAAAAATAATTGCTACTAGACAAAGTAAGGATTGAGCATATGAATTATTTTTGAGGAATAGTCAAATAGTTGTTTATGTGAAATTTCATAGACTCTGAACATTCAAGATTTGATGTTGATGAGGCGTATCTGAGAGCTTCCCTGAAGGTCCAGGCTGGTGTCATGAGCCCTGTGAGGCTGGTCTTCAGGAAAGAGTGAGTCATCAGTCAGTAAAGGGTGTGCCCCAGGAATATATGTAAAAGAAAAGTGGCCTGGATTCAAATCCTAGCCTTGACATTGACCGTGAAAACTTATGTGAGTTATTTGAATTCTTTGAGCCTTAATTTTTTTGTGAGCAAAACAGAGACAACTTAGTTTCTTTCTTGGAGTGCTGTTTTAAGAAACTTCATGAGATCATGCGTGTAAAGTTCCTAGCATAGCAACTGGTCTGTAGTCATTAAATGAATGTAAGTGTTATGACCTCAGACTGAATTTACTATTTTCATTAAAAATGTGATCGTGTTAAATCTTCAGAATGACTCTGAAAAGTGGTAGAAGGGACAATAAAACTGAAGGAAAGTATATCCTGTCAGTAATATTCCTCGATTTTGGAGAATTTTGCAGGTTTCTTTTATTCTTTGAGAAGAATGAACACCAATATGGTGAGATCATTAGTATCTCAGAAATGTTTTACATTAACAGAATTATTATGTTTTATTTTATGTCATATTTATGTTTTATTCTGTTACTTTTTTCGTTTCATTTTTTCTCTAGGCCTACATGCCAGTGTTGTAAAGTTGACCAAGCAGACGTAATTCCCATTTTATGAGGGAGGAAACAATTTCAGAGAGCTTAAAACGTACTGGAGGCTGAACTTTAATCCAGTACTTTCCCCTTCTCTCGTTAACACTTCCTGATTTTTCTGGAATTATGGCTCCATTCTGTGGATGCCTGCCAGAATTCATAATCCACAAGTGAGATGCTTGGGGGAATGAAGAAAGCTATTTATATACACACCAAACTGTGTATTCCAGTAAATAAGAGAGTTATTTTCCTGGAGTATCAGTAAATGTGTGATAACATTGAGCTACAAGGCTAGCCTGAAACTGGAGCAGATCTTCATTGAGAAGGTACATTGGCAGTAGGATCATCCTAGAATATTTGTGGAGGTTCCCAGACTGTCTTGGGACCTAGAGCTATATTTCGGGTGTTCTTTGGGTCCTTTGGAGTACAATTAATTCAGACTATGAACATGTCAGGAATCCTGGGCAGGGCAAGTTTAAAAGACCCTACCATTTTGGGCAACATTTTACCTGGCTTAAGTTTTTAACATATTCCGTGAGATTTTGCTGTTGATCTGCTTTAGGTAATGGTGGTGGTGATCATAGCAGTAGTAGCTGTTGTAGTTGTAGTAAAGTAAGAGCAAATATTTACTGAGCAAGTACTATGTACCAGGCATAGTTTTAAACACATAGTCTGTATTATTTTAGTTGATTTTCTTATCTTGATATGCAAGAACAATGATAGTCTCCCCTTTACAAATGAGGAAATTGAGGCACAGGAGTTAGAAGATCACAGAGCCAATGAGTAGTTGAGTCAAGACTGCCCCAAGGGGACCATCCTGGCTAACACGGTGAAACCCCGTCTCTACTACAAATACAAAAAAATCAGCCGGGCATGGTGGCGGGCACCTGTAGTCCCAGCTACTTGGGAGGCTGAGGCAGGAGAATGGCGTGAACCCAGGAGGTGGAGCTTGCAGTGAGCTGAGATAGCGCCACTGCAGTCCTGCCTGGGCAAAGAGCGAGACTCCATCTCAAAAAAAAAAAAAAAAAAAAAAAGACTGCCCCAAGGGAGCCTTGAGCCCCTTACTGCTGCTCCACGCTGGCCCCGATAACTAAAACACACAGCACTGGTGACATCTGTGCTCTGCTGGACACACGGGTTAACCTGAAGGAAATGGAGCTCACTTTTCAGCACCTCTGAGAGATCATTAATTGGTAAGACCCCATTAACTAAACACTGCTGCTTACCAGTTACTTCTCAGAACATTCCAGTTTCTCTTAGTGAATCTATTGTCTATCGTGTTTAACATTTTCTCATAGATCTATTGGCTATTTGTATTTTCTAAAAATCATATATTTTTGTCCTTGATCTCTTTTTCTGTTGGTATATCCATTTTTTTTTGCTACTGATTTATGAATTCTATAAGCATTAAGGATGTTCATTTGTTTAAATTGCACAAGATCATCAAGCAATAAGTATGTTGAATTTGATGTAGCATACATTTCAGAGTTATCATTAGTCTTTTAATTTTACTTTGGTGTTTTTGATATGGAGAATTTTTATTTTTCACGTAGTTTAAGCTATCCATATTTCCTTTACAGTTTGGTCTTGGGCATTATACATGAAAAGGATCAACAATTTTGTCATAGTTGACTGCAGGCTTTATCTTCCTTGCCCTACTATATCCAGTGTATTAGTCTGTTCTCATGCTGGTAATAAAGACATACCTGAGACTGGGTAATTCATAAAGGAAAGAGGTTTGATGGACTCACAGTTCCGCATCGCTGGGGAGGCCTCACAATAATGGCTGAAGGCAAATAAGGAGCAAAGTCATGTCTTACATGGCAGCAGGCAAGAGTGCATGTGCAGGGGAACTCCCCTTTATAAAACCATCAGATCCATGAGACGTATTCACTATCACAAGAACAGCACAGGAAAGACCTGCCCCCATGATTCAATTACCTCCCACCAGGTGCCTCCCATGACATGTGGGAATTCTGGGAGCTACAATTCAAGATGAGATTTGGGTAGAGACCCAGCCAAGCCATATCACACGGTAAACCAGCAGGAGTGTATTTACTTTTTCTTTTCTTTCCTTATCCTATGCAGGAAGTCAGCACATTCTGGTAATTCTTCCTCTTCCTCTCTCTTGCATCAGCTCCTTGTTCTCCATGGCTGTTTCTCTCATCCCAATTAGGCCCTTATTTCAAGACCATCAAAACTTCAGTTTCTGACATGGTCCCCCAAATTTTCATATATTCAAATCCAGTGTCAGACCTGATTTGTCCTGATTTTTTCTGTTCAAGGCAAAATGAAGACCATTTCATTAACTAACGCTTGGGCTCTGGCAACCTTCACCCACTGGTCTTCTTGCCTCTTGCTCCTTTTCTCCCCCCCGTATTCCCTCCCACTCCTTGTCAATAGGGTAATTCTCTTCTTAAAAAAATTTTCTGGGCCAGGCATGCTGGTTCACATCTGTAATCCTAGCACTTTGGGAGGCCGAGGTGGGTGGATCACTTGAGGTCTGGAGTTCAAGACCAGCCTGGCCAACATGGTGGAACCCCATCTCTACTAAAAAATACAAAAGTTAGCTGGGTGTGGTGGCTCGTGCCTGTAGTCCCAGGTACTCAGGAGGCTGAGGCAGGAGAATCGCTTGAACCCAGGAGGCAGAGTTTGCAGTGAGCCGAGATTGTGCCACTGCACTCCAGCCTGGGCGACAGAGTGAGTCTGTGTCACAAAAAAAGAAAAGAAAAAGAAGTTTTCTGTATCTCAGCCCCACCCTTTAAAAATCTCCTCTTCCCCTTGCTTGTAAATCAAATATTGACATTATTCCACAGCGTCCTGGAGCTGGGTGAACTCTTAATGTTCATCTACAAAATGATTTCTCACAGTACAAATACCTCTGATTCTACAGAGAACTCACTACTTTCTGTGGCTCTACGTGGAACAGCCTTCCTTATTCCCTTATGTTGAAACAAAACCTATCACTATGTAGCTGTCTTTCCCATCCACTTTGTAGACTTCACCTCCTCTGCCCTTTCTTTCTCCATGGCCAGGAGCTGTGCCCATCACTGCCTAATTCCCCATTTCTATTGCTTTTTGAGCACTTCCATCAGCTCTCATAATGTAAACTGCCACTTGTAGGATGACAGCTCCCCAAATTGTGTCTCTAGGGGTGACTTCTCTGAGCTTAATGTGTCTGTGTTAAATTTTTGCACTGTTTGAAGGCAGTGGCATCATTTTGCCATCTCAACCACGCCACATCTCAGTCCGCTAAGTTTTCTCTTCTCCCGTGGGCAGTTTCATCAGCCATTCCTATCCTATGATTTCTGGACCTTTGACTCTTTTGAAAGTCTCCTTGGGATGCTGGCTGGATTTTTAATGCCTGGATATTATCTCAGTGACACCCTGATGTCCTCTTGATGCAGCTACTGACTTCACGTATTGATATAATGCAATTGGCTTCCATTGCAATGATGTCACCTGTTTCATAACTGAGTGTATGATTGACTAAACCTAGTTTTACTAGAAATCCTCTGGGTTAATAGTGATCTATGAGTCTGCTCTATGGGTTTGTTTAAATAGGTATACGTTTACCTATCTGAATTTCATATATATATATATAATTCAGGTTTTATTATATATATTTATAAATGTATATATTTAGGTTTTTGTCAAGACAGGGCCTTGCTCTGTCACCCAGGTTGGAGTGCAGTGGCATGATCATAGCTCACTGTAGCCTCAACCTCCCAGGCTCAAGTGATCCTCCCACCTCAGCCACCTGAGTAGCTGGGACTGCAGGTGTGCACTACCATGCCTGACTAATTTTTAAATTTCTTGTAGAGACAGGATTTGCTGGGTTGCCCGGCTCGTCTCGAACTCCCAGACTCAGGCAATCCACCTGCCTCAGCCTCCCGAAGTGCTTGGATTATAGACATGAGCCACCATGCCCAGCCTCCCTCCAGGAATTCTTCATGTTAGCCAGCATTGTTTCCAGGCTGCTGCAGGTACATGCCTTTGTGCTCAGGTACTGCCTCCATCCCCAGGGACTCTGTAGTCCACTGTGGAGTCTGGGCAGTTATATATGAAAAAACTAGAAAGTGATGTAAACCACTGTACAACAAACCACCAAATTTTATGTGGCCCACCACCAGTCCTTTATTATCCCAGAGAAGAGCATCATCAAAATTTAGTACTGACTGGGCACAGCCTTGGAAGGCTGAGGCAAGAAGATTGCTTGAGACCAGGAGTTTGTGACCACCCTGGGCAACACAGCGAGACCCTGTCTCTACAGGAAGTTTAAAAAAAAATTACCTGGGCATGGTGGTGCATGACTGTAGTCTCTGTTTCTTGGGAGGCTGAGGTGGGAGGATCACTTGAGACCAGGAGTTTGAAACCAGCTTCAGCAACATAGCAAGACCCTGTCTTTCTATTAAAAAAAGAAAATAAAACCCTCAATACTGACAGTAAGGGAGATGTCCTATTTGATTCATCCTTCCTACCCATCCCTTTCTACCCTGCCCCATCAGCCCACCACAGTGCCTTGAACTCGGCAGCTTTTTAGTGCATGTGGTTTATGGACTCAGGTTTATTAGAAAAACACTATGCTTTGGAGTAATCAGAGAAAGTCTCATAAGGAAAGCTTGATTTGCACTGAGCTTGGAAAGATGGGTGTGGGAGGGCCTCCAGAGAAGGAGGATGAGTACAAGGAATGAGTTGATATAGTCAATTATTTAAGGGCCTGTAATCCCAGCTACTCAGGAGGCTGAGGCAAGAGAATCGCTTGAACCTGGGACGCAGAGGTTGCAGTGAGCCGAGATCAGCCATTGCACTCCAGCCTGGGTGACAGTGAGACTCCATCTCAAAAAAAAAAAAAAAAAAAGAATGTATATATATATAAAAGCATATAGCATATCCTAGCAGTAAGTCAAGATTTTCAAACACAGGTTAACATAACTTCTGGTTAAATAAAACATAGACTTGGGTTGTATTTATTTATTAATGAGTCCATTCATTTAGTATTTACTGAATTCCTACTATGTGTTGGACATTCTCTAGCACATGAAGTTCTTGAACTTGGATGAGTAACAATTTACACTGTTTCTTTCATTAACCTCTAATTGAAAGCTACCAATCTTTTCTGATGTGGATGTTGATAACAAACCACAGTAGTATTAGCAGGACCTGTAACTTTATTACATAGAGCTTTTCAGACCATGTGTCACAGATCTTTTCATATGACACAACAGTTGTAGGAGAGACTTCAGCATATGGCTTATGATCTTCACTATCTTGAAATTATGAATGATTACAATTTTTACTAGATCTTAAGTACTCCTCCCAATTTTTTTTTTTTTTTTTTTTTTGAGACAGAGTCTGGCTCTGTCACCCAGGCTGGAGTGCAGTGGCGTGATCTTGGCTTGCTGCAACCTCTGCCTCCCGGGGTTCAAGAGATTCTCCTGCCTCAGCCTCCCAAGTAGCTGTGACTACAGGTACACACCACCACACCTGGCTAATTTTTGTGTTTTTCTTTCTTTTTTTTTTTTTTTGTAGAGACGAGGATTTGCTGTATTGCCCAGGCTGGTCTCGAACTCCTGGGCTCAAGTGATCCACCCACCTTGGCCTCCCAAAGTGCTAGAATTACAGGCATGAGCCACCAGGACTGGCCTGCTTCAAAGAAAATAAAAAAAAGACAATGTGTTCATAGATAGACACATATATTGTTATGAGGTTAATGAAAGGAATGATGCAAATTGTTTCTCATCCAAGTTTAAATTTTTAAAAGAATTTGGATTACTACATAATTCCTTAAAAAAGAACCACAAACTTATACAGTTTTTAAAAAAAGACTTTAGGTAATTTTTAAAATTTGGATAATTTTAATATAATTGATTTATTTTCTAAAAATCTGTATATTTTATTTTACTCATTTAAAAATGTCCTGAGAAGGGTTCGTAGGATTCACTAGGTTCTCTCAGAAGTTTCATTGCACAAAAATGATTCAGGAACATTATTCTAGATGCTGGAAATAAAGTAGCAAACAAGTCAGATAAGGTCCGGACTTCCACAGAACTTACCTCAGGGGATGAGGAAAGAGGAAGATGACAAACAATAAACAAAGAATCAGCAGATTTCTAGGTAGTCATAGGGCTATGTATACAACTCATATGTGTGTGTGTGTGTGTGTGTGTGTGTGCGTGCCTGTATGTGTTTCCTATACTATATATGAGAGTAGGAGCAATAAGAGAAACCATATCACGTTCAGCATGTAGACTAGGGTAATAAGTTTCAGTTTCCTTCTAACCACATTGTGTGTTCATCAAAGATTTTTTTAAATTGTGATAAAATACATATAATGTAAAATTTACCATCTTAATCATTTTAAGGGTACAGTTCAGTGGCATTAAGTACATTCACATGGTTGTGTGACTGTTGCCACCATCCATCTATGAAACTCTTCTCATCTTGCAAGACTAAAGCTTTATACCCATTAACCAATAACCCCTTCCTTTCCCCAACACTGGAGCAGTGACAAGACGTGTTTTACATTTTAAAAGCATGACTTCATTTCAAAAACATGAAGACAATGTTGCTAGGCAAGAATAGAACCACCAACAGGAAACCAGTTAGGAAATATGGCAGATGAGAGGTGACAGTGGATGAACTATGGTGTTGGCAGAAAAGGAGTTTGAAATGGACTTTGGCAGTAAATCAGACAGGATTAGATGATGGACTGGAACAGGTATGGAGGAGGACTTGGGTTCTCTTTCGGACATGGTAAGTCTGAGTTGCGTCTTTGCCATCCAAGTGGAAGTGCCTAACAGTTGAGTAGATAAGTCAGAGTTCAGGAGAAACACCAGAATATATTGTGGAGTCCTGGGCAAACGAGTGGTATTTGAAGCAATGGGAATGGATGAGATAATCCAGGAAGATAATATAGATAAAGAACAGGCCCAGGAATAATCTCTGGGGCATCGTCATCGTTTAGAGGTCAAGTTGAGAAGAAGAGAACTTTATGAGTGGCTTGTCCAATCTTACTTAGAGAACTTAGTGTTGTAGGAACTTGGATCTTGGCTCAGACAAACAGACAAAGCTACCAGTTGAAAATTCCATCAGACTAGTCTTAGCCAGGTTATACTGGGTCTGGCCATGAGAGAGGAGTAATCTCATCTTCTAATTTATATTTACACCTAGGATATCTAAGATGGCACTGGGATGGGGGAGGCAAGATAGCGCCAAAGAGAAATTGTTCTCTATTGTTTTATTCTTTATAATTTCAACTTGTATTTTAGATTCAGGAGGTACATGTGCACGTTTGTTACACTGGTATGTTGCACGATGCTGTGGTCTTGGGTGAGACTGATCCCGCCACCCACTTAGTGAGAATAGTACCCGATAGGTAATTTTTCAACCCTTGACCCCTTTCCACCCTCCCCTCTGTAATGGTCCCCAGTGTCTATTCCCATCTTTATGTCCATGAGTACCCAACATTTAGCTCCCACTTATAAGTGAGAACATAATGGTTTTCTGTTCCTGAGTTAATTCGTTTAGGATAGTGGCCTCCAGCTACAGCCATGTTGCTGCAAAGGACATGATTTCATTCTTTTTTATGACTGTGGAGAAATTAATAATTTGAAAGCATTCAACACAGCTTGTACGTAGAAAACATATAAATAGAATTAACATAATATATATTAACGAATCAAAGAGGAGGTAAATATTTCATTGTAGAAAACCTTTGAGTAGGTATCTTTTGTTGTCCCATAAATTAAGGATGCTAAACATACATTTAAATTTTCTATTTTTTAAATTAATTAATTTATTTATTTTGAGACAGAGTCTCGCTCTTTCGCCCAGGCTGGAGTGCAGTGGCGCAATCTCAGCTCACTGCAATCTCCGCCTCCCGGGTTCTCGCCATTCTCCTGCCTCAGCCTCCTGAGTAGCTGGGACTACAGGCGCTCGCCACCACGCCTGGCTAATATTTTGTATTTTTTGTAGAGACGGGGTTTCACCATGTTAGCCAGGATGGTCTTGATCTCCTGACCTTGTGATCCGCCCGCCTCGGCCTCCCGAAGTGCTGGGATTACATGTGATCCACCATGCCCGGCCACATTTAAATTTTCTGTGTCATAAGATATACTATTTTCTACATACAGAATCTCAATAGCTATTTGATTGGTTGATCATGCAAGGTTTAAGAAGTGGTCCAAAAACAACTTTGAAAAATTATGTCATTTTTATGCATGTATGGTTTTTTTTTTGGTTCTAGTAAAAAAAGTAAATGTTTTTAAGTGATCTTTAAATATCTAATAGTTTATCATCTCTAAATGTACATTTTGAAATATAAATTTTACAACATGGGATATGATATAACTTGAAAGTCATGCTGTTCATTTATTCAGTTGGTCAGGATTTTAATTAATGAATTATGAACGTGTTGAATGTCATTTGACTTGCGATTTGATGCTTTTAATAGTTTGTGGTTTGCTAATTATTTGGAAATCTCTCACCCCTTTGTTCTAGAAACAGCATTCTGTTTTCTGTGCGTGTTCCTCTTTGCCATATGCAAACATTTGGGAAATGGAAATAGGGAAGCAGCAGCTTCTTAGAAAAACTATAGATGAATGGAACAGGAACTGCAAAATTAGCAGAATGTAAGAGGAACTGTCGATCTTGTCCATGATTGCTTTGCCTTATTTTTTCTCCTTTGCTAGGAGACCTGTTCTGATGATGTGTGTGGTCCTCACCACACTGCCCTGCCTCACCTTTTCCATAGCAGTGACTGAGGTATGGAATTTTGATTTCTTCTGCTACAAGATTATGAGATTTTATAATTTCTTGTTATTGGAATTTGATAGAGCAGCGTGCTCAACAAATTTCTTGACATTTATGTAATCCAATCTTCTTCCAGGTTGCAATATGTGTTATTTAAAGTACTAAGATCATTGTTACCTCTGTGATTGTGAAGGAAAGTCTAGTAGCCATTTTTAAAAATTAATTTTGTGTTTGTGTGTGAGAGACAGAAATGATATTTGAATGTTTAAAAAGTGAAAAATGGGAAAGTTGATCTATATTTGTTTCTTCTACCAACCTGATGTTTTTCATGATTGTCCTCAATTCTAAATGAATACGGCAAGATCTAAGGGAAGGACCGCTTACATTTTAATACCTTTGATAAGATGGTCATTGATAATAATTTGCATGTGTTATTTATTTGAAAATAATGCTGAGTTTATGTTTTGACTAAATATAGCTTCAAAAGGTCTTGAATAGATACCTGCAGGGCAGGAATATCTTAGGCAGAACTTTCAGGCTGTAAGTACTTCATTATCCAAGAAGGTCAGAGAAGAATGCCCCACTAATCTTATTAATTTGCAAGGTGCTGTGGAAGATAACTTTTGTTTTCCCAAAGCATACTTAATTTACTTAAATTACTTAATTTACCTTGTGATATTTCACTTATATGTGAAGCAAATATTCATTAAGTGTATATTACAGGCCAGGCACTGTTGGGTACAGGGCATAGGGGACTCAGGAAATATGGCTGAGTCTCTGGTATAATTTTCTGACATTAGAGAGAAAAATAAACAGGGAATTAGAACAAGTACCACAAGTGTACAGGGCAGTACCGAGTAATGTATGACATTAGAAATTACATGGTTGTTAGAATGCATCGTAGGTGCTACTAGAATACATCATAGATGCTAAATTAGGACAACTTATGAATGCATAGAATAATTTTGGGAGGCCACACACATGTGCTTTGCTTCTGGTGAACTGCAACAGGTGAATATTTCAATCTAGATCTGTCTTTTCCCCTCCCAAAGACCTTGTAAATCATTTGGAAGTTTCCCAAAAGCTGTAAAAATTTAGTTTACAACCTTTTAAGAAACATCACTGTGGTAGACGGATGGCATATCTGGAGCTTGATAGACCTTTTTGGTTCTTTTTTTATGATGTCTCTTCCATTGTTACATCTTTTTCTTTCCTTTCCTTTTTTTCTTATTTAATTTTCACCGAAGTATAACACATAAACAGAAAAGTGCACGAAACACACAAGTACAGTAACAATGGAATACCACAAAGCAACCCCCTGGGTAAGCATCGCTCAAGTCAAGGTCAAGAAGGAAACCTTGGCCAGCTCCATGCCCACGCTCCTTTATTTTTATTTATTATTTTATTTTATTTTTGTATCAGTAACCCATTGCTTGCTCATTCTTTTTTTATGCTCCTTTCAGTGACTCCCTTTCCCTCCTTTCCAGAAGTCACTTCTAACTTGACTTCTGATGCTGCAGGCTAGTTTGCCTGTTTCTGAAATTTTTCCAAGGAGAAATCAAATGCTGTCTGGCTTCTTTTATTTAAAATATGGTTGTGAGGGTCATTCGTGTTTCTGTGAATACCTGAAGCTCATTCATTTTCAGCTGTAGAATATTTCATTTTATGAAAAGATCATAATTTACTTATCTGTTCTACTCTTGGTCACCATCTTGGTTGTTTCCAGTTTTGGCAATTACAAAGGATGCGGCTGTGAACATCTGTGAATATGTCTTTTGGTGTGCACGTGCAAGCATTTCTGTTGGTTACATATGCAGGAGCTGAATTGATGAATCATGAGATATTGAAATGTTAAATGGTGAGAGATAAGGTCAAACAGCTTTCCAAACAGACTGTAGTGATTTCTATAGCATCTCTGTAGAACTCACCAGCAGAGAAGGAGCATTCACCAGGGCTTGCATTGTGTCTTATTTTTTTGGAGACAGAGTCTTGCTCTGTTGCCCAGGCTGGAGTGCAGTGGTGCGTGTGATCTGGGCTCACTGCACGCTCTACCTCCCAGGTTCAGGTGATTCTCCTGCCTCAGGCTCCCCAGCAGCTGGGATTACAGGCACCCACCACCACTGCCGGCTAATTTTTCTATTTTTAATACAGACGGGGTTTCACCATGTTGGCCAGGCTGGTCTCGAACTCCTGACCTCAGGTGATACACCCGCCTTGGCCTCCCAAAATGCTGAGATTACAGGCGTGAGGCACCCCTCCAGGCATCATTGTGTCTTTTTATTTCAGCTCTTCTGGTGAGTCCTGAATCTCATTGTACTTTTAAATTACATTTCTCCAGTAATTAACGGCGTTGAGCATCTTTTCATCTTGCCCATTTTTTATCGTGTTGCTTATCTTTTAAAAATCTATCTGGAAGACTTATTTTCATATTCAGATTACACAAGCCCTTTTTTGATTATATGTATTGCAAATATCTTTATGTAACTTGTCTTCACACTTTTATATCTGTTTGATGAAAAGAAGTTCTTAACTCAAAAATAGTCCAGTTCATTTCTTTCCTTTATGGATAGTGCTTGGGTCACTTGTAGAAGATTTTGTGATTGTGAATCTGAACTTCAAAGTCTTAAAATCTTTCATATATATATATATATATATATATTTTTTTTTTTTTTTTTGACATGGAGTATTGCCCTATTGCCCAGGCTGGAGTGCGGTGGTGCAATCTCTATTCACTGCAACCTCCACCTCATGTGTTCAAGTGATTCTCACCTCTCAGCCTCCTAAGTAGCTGGGACGACAGTCGTGTGCCACCACGCCCGGCTAATTTTTGTATATTTAATAGAGTTTGGGTTTCACCATGTTGGCCAGGCTGGTCTTGAACTCCTGACCTCAAGTGATTCACCTGCCTTGGACTCCCGAAGTGCTGGGATTACAGGTGTAAGACACTGTGCCCAGCCTCCTAATTATATTTTGAAGGCTATATTGTTTCTTCATTCTTTTTTAGATTCACAATACATCTGGAACTGATTTTGGTATATGTTGTGCAACAGTGAGTTAATTTTTTTCCCCACATAACATTCAATGGACCAAGCACCATTTTACTAAAAAATCCATCCTTCCCACATTTCTCTGCTGGGCCACCTCTGTTATAAATCAAGTGTAGATATACATAATTCCTGTGCCAACTCTACACTGTCTTAGTTCTTGCAGCTTTATACTAGTTCTTTATATCCAGAAGAGTAAATCTTCCTAGCTTATTCTTTTTCTTCCAGAATTTCCTGCCTTTTTTATTTTCATATAAATTTTAGTGTCAGCCTGTCCTTTTCCACAAAAAGTTGGAATATTGATTGAAGTTGCATTGAATAGGATCATTTTTTAAAAAAACTCGTATATTTGAACTCTTTCGTCTTTGGTATTTAGAAATAATTTATCCATTTGGGGGAGATTTTCTCTATGTACAATCAAATAGTCTTTGAATAATGATATTTTGTCTTTCTTCTTTCCAATATTTACACTGTTAATTTCTTTCTTTCCTCTCTCCCCTTCCTTCTTTCCTTCCTTCCTTCCTTCCTTCCTTCCTTCCTTCCTTCCTTCCTTCCTTCCTTCCTTCTTCCTTCCTTCCTTCCTTCCTTCCTTCCTTCCTTCCTTCCTTCCTTCTTTCCTTCCCTCCCTCCCTCCCTCTCTCTCTTCTTTCTTTCTTTCTTTCTTTCTTTCTTTCTTTCTTTCTTTCTTTCTTTCTCTCTCTCTCTCTCTCTCTTTCTTTCTTTCTTCTTTCCTTCTTTCTTTCTTTTTTTGAGTCTCATTCTGTTGCCCAGGCTACAGTGCAATGGCATGATCTTGGCTCACTGCAACCTCTGCCTCCTGGGTTCAAGCAATTCTCCTGCCTCAGCCTCCTGAGTAGCTGGGACTACTGGCATGTGCCACCACGCCTGGCTAATTTTTTTTTGTATTTTTAGTAGAGATGGGGTTTCACCAAGTTGGCCAGGCTGGTCTCGAACTCCTGACCTCAGGTGATCCACCTGCCTCGTCTTCCCAAAGTGTTGGGATTATAGGCGTGAGCCACCGCACCCAGCCTACACTGTTTATTTCTTTCTCTGGCCCATTACCATGGCTAAGACCTCCAGGACAATGTTGAACAGAAATGGCCATGGTGGCATCTTTGTCTTATTCCTGATTTCAGAGGGAAGACTTTCAATATTTCATCATTAATACAACGCTTTCCATAGTTTTTTTTTATTGTGGTTTGTTTTTCTTTCTGTTTTTTTTGTGGGGCAGGGTCTTGCTCTGTCACCCAAGCTAGAGTGCAGTGTCGCAATCACTACTCACTGCAGCTTCGACCTCCTGGGCTCAAGTGATCCTCCCACCTCAGCCTCTCAAGTAGCTCGAACCAAAGGTGTGTGCCACCACACCCAGCTACTTTTTAAATTTTTCATACACATGGGTTCTGGCCTTGTTGCTCAGGTTGGTCTCAAGCTCCTGGGCTCAAGCAATCCTCCCACCTCGGCCTCCCAAAGTGCTGGGATTATAGGTGTGAGCCACCACACCTGGCCTTGCCATAGCTTTTTGTAAACACTTTAAGCAGATGAAGGAAGTGTCCCAAAGTCTAGCCGGAATTATCTGAGTTCTGTCTCCTTGGAAGACCCTAGACGTTAATATTTGTTCCTCTAGCTCTTTGAGGCTGGATTCTTAGCAGCTCTGCTCAGCAGTAGAGTTGGAAGGAGTTACCCCTTCAATATTACAGGGAGCCCACTACTGCATTTTTGCATGCATTTACCAAGGTCTGTCTTTAACTGAAAATATGCTTCCATTGATATGAATCCTTTTGACAGCTTTAGAAATGGTTCAAAACCTTGTGGCGTTTAAAACCTGACAAGTTAAAAACCAACCTTCTAGGTTTTTAGTAAATGTAATTATAATTAATTTAGTGCTACATTCAGACTATTGAAAGCATTTTGAGCAAAGAAAGCACAGTAATTTAATGCTTCTAAATGGTTTTCTCTAAACAGGTTCAAAAGAGCATTAAAGGGTCCGCTGATGTCTTACCTGATATGTTACCTGACCTGCCCGTATCTCTGGTTCTGTCATCCCTGATCATGGTTGATATTATTGAAAAACTCAGGATATATCCTCTTAGAGGGAGTCAAAAGAGTAAGTGTTCTTTTAAATATGAATATTTTTTAAAGTTTGATATGTCTTTCACCTTTCTGCCACTCTGTTATCTGACTACATGTTTAATGATACCTTTTCTTAGGGCTAACATGAAGATATCTAAACATAATTATTTTTAAACCTACCTTGATAGCTAGATAGCTGCTTTTGTTTGCTATTTGCATTTTAGTAGTACTGATAAATTAAAAATTATCAAATAGTTTATTTTATTTTATTTTATTATTATACTTTAGGTTTTAGGGTACATGTGCACAATGTGCAGGTTTGTTACATATGTATCCATGTGCCGTGTTGGTTTGCTGCGCCCATTAACTCGTCATTTAGCATTAGGTATATCTCCTAATGCTGTCCCTCCCCCCTCCCCCAACCCACAACAGTCCTCGGAGTGTGATGTTCCCCTTCCTGTGTCCATGAGTTCTCATTGTTCAATTCCCACCTATGAGTGAGAACATGCGGTGTTTGGTTTTTTGTCCTTGCAATGGTTTAAATTATCAAATAGTTAATACCAAAAACCTTAATGTTTATTCCAGCAAGAAATTATCCAAGTAAATTATTATAGTTGTATATTTTTCTAGGAAGTCTCTTAAACCTTATGTTTAAATGAATTAATAAAAAGCTTAGTTTGGAGACTTTTACTACAGGAATTAATATGACTGTGGTAGTTGTGTACTAGATAATCATGAGTTTTTAATTGTGAATTATAAAAATGCCAAAGTTCACACTAATAAAACCAAGATATGGCTGGGTGCGGTGGCTCACGCCTGTAATCCCAGCATTTTGGGAGGCCAGTATGGGAAGATGGCATGAGCTCAGGAGTTTGAGACCAGCCTGAGCAACATAGCAAGACACCCCCTATAAAAAAATAAAATGTAAAGAAAACCCAGCAAGATATGTCACATCTCCTCCAAAGTGATGAGTTGAAACTAAATACAGATGGGCCCTTACAAAAAGATATTTTGTTAACAGAATATTTTATTTATTTAGTCATAAATTACTCCAACTTTCATTAAATTTCATGCGGTAGTATCTTTGTTTAATTGGCAATATTTGTATGCTAGTTACCGTGTGGCTAAGATTTTGTCATGTTGTGCATTTGAAATGGGTAAGGTTTGTCAGGTTGTTTTCTGATGGGGTGAATGGAGTCAACTGAGTGAGCCTCAGGAGACAGCTTCAGAGTGACGGGGTCACCAATGGGGCTCGTCAGTCATTTATGGGTCAGATACCAGTACCTTCCAGTCACTCTTGCTGCTCAGATGGAAAGCAAAACTGAGGTGGAGGCCACTAGGAAATTGGAGAATCTGAGCCTGTCACTTTGTACTTCATCCTTGGGTGGGAGATGACGGTCTGTTATGTCTAACATAACACAGGTGACATGTAGGTAGATAAGATGGCAGCCGGGGCCATCTGTTGAATGGAAAGCACACCCAAGTCACATCTGCCCTCCAGAGTCAAGCACATTTGTCTTAAACTCAGAAGAGTTGGGAATCTCCAAATCCTTTACTACATCTCTAGATTCCTTAAAAATGCAAATCTATGTTTAAATTCGATTTTTTTTTCTATTTGAGCTGGGGTCTTGCTATGTTGCCTAGGCTGATCTAGAGTTCTTGAGCTCGGGAGATCCTCCTGCATCAGCCTCCTGAGTAGCTGGGATTCTAGCTGTGCACAGCTGCACCCAGCTTTAAATTGGATGGTTTCTGATGACTGTATTTTCCATATTAATTTAAATTTCCTGTCCAAGTTAAAAGATCTTTTTAAAAAAGAAAGACACATGTATCTTTTTGGGAATAAGTTAATGACATTTTATTTTTGTTAGTGATAATTTTTTTTTTTTTTTTGAGACGGAGTCTTGCTCTGGAATGCAGTAGCATGACCTCTGCTCGCTGCATCCTCTGCCTCCTGGGTTTAAGCAATTCTCCTGTCTCAGCCTCCCGAGTAGCTGGGATTGCAGGCATGCACCACCATGCATGGCTAATTTTTGTATTTTTAGTAGAGACAGGGTTTCATCATGTTGGCCAGGCTGGTCTCGAACTCCTGACCTCAGGTGATCTACCCACCTGGGCCTCCCAAAGTGCTGGGATGACAGATGTGAGCCACTGTGGCTGGCCATTAGTTGGGTTTTTAAAGGGGAATTTTCCTTGTATCCATAACTTCAATAATGACACTGAGAACTGAAGTAAGACGTGTAAAGAAGAAGTAGATCTGGGGGAGAAGACTCTAGCACATTTTGTACAACTGCTTCTCACTTGAAGAGCCTCCTTCTTGAGCTGTTCTCTGTCCAAATTTAGGAAGATTAGTGTCTGGTTTGGTAGTTCCACCGTTTAATAAATTCACACTTAAAAAAAGTAGCAGTCACTTGAAATGCCTTTGTAAATATGAATGATACATGCTTTTAATTTTTATGCAAAACTTGAACCCAAATAGTCTCCTACACTCATTTTAACATGAAATTAATGATATAAATTATATAAATGTTGAATCCACGAGGTTTTCTCATTTATTCCTTGGAACATGAATTAATATATAAATACATTAACATGTAAATCTTAAATACATAAATCTGAACCTAAGCAAGTATACCATAAATATGGTTTCACTACAGTTGGTACTTGCAAGTAAAAAAAATTGACTAGAGGCAGGGGGATGAACAAGATCTGGAATGATATGGCTCCCTTTAGGAAATGTGGGAAAAGTGAATATGTTCTTTGCTCTTTCCAGATAGTCTGAAATGCATACATGTCTGTCAGCTAGCAGCAGTTTGGACTTTATGCTAGATGTAACCAACATAATCTACAACGCTTTGATTTATGGACACTCTTACAGCATCCTAACCATCTTCATTCCAAGCTACGAAACTTTTATCTTTGTGTAGCTTTTCTTTTTCCAAAATTTTAAATAAGTTATTCTGCTGACGAAATATGCTTATGCTTAAAGCAGTCTTCACTGGACCAAGGAATCCTTTCTATTAACTTCCTATTACCAGTGGAAATTTCTCGGTGTCAAGTAACTATCATGCAACGGCTTCTAAGTGCATCGTTTCGTGGAGGTTGAGCCGTGCATGGGAGCATTTTTCTGACGCGTGGATCTCTGCAGCATGGCAATCTCACAGATGTACGTGGTACCTAGGAATGCCAATCCCCAGTCCTGTGCACAAATAACAAGAATACAAAGGATAGCCTGTGGGTACAAATGAGTGCACCTTAATTCTTCCATCTGAATTTTGCTAACTGAATCTCATCTATTAATGCTCATTTAGCATTGCAACCATACCTGTTTCTAGGACATTACCATTTCTACAGAGAGATAGATAGGTTGCCAACTCTCTCTCCAGGCCCAGCTCCCTGGTAATCATGACCTTGAACCACGTAGAGGCAAAGTGAGCCCCCATCTAAGGTCTTGTGATTGCTGCTGCTGCTCTGGGCAATTTCAGCTTTGTAGGCAGAGTGACCCATCTTGGCGGGGTACGCACTGGTTTGAGGCTCAACAGTGAAGAAGAGGACTTTCATCTCCTCTTCTTCACTGTCTTTTTTCTGCTCCCATTTCATTAATTAGTTAATTAATTAACTTTTTGGGACAGAGTCTTGCTCTGGTGCCCATGCTGTAGTGCAGTGGTATAATCTCGGCTTACTGCAACCTTTGCCTCCTGGGCTCAAGTGATCCTCCTGCCTCAGCCTCCCAAGTAGCTGGGAATACAGGAGGGCACCACTATGCCTGGCTAATTTTTGTATTTTTAGTAGAGATGGGGTTTCACCCTGTTGGCCAGGCTGGTCTCGAACTTCTGACCTCAAGTGATCTGCTTGTACAGCTTCCCAAAGCGCTGGGTTTACAGGCATGAGCCACTGTGCCCACCTGCTGCTGCCATTTTAAAGCAGACCCACAGTGGGTCTCCTGTGCCCTTATTTGTTGATCCAGACCCCTGACTACCCTGCTGCATCTGCTGTGCACTCAGCTTTTCATTCTCATGTGCAAACCCCTCGGCATGCTGTTTTCTACCACGCCTGCTCAGCTCTGCTCTAAATGCTGTTGGTGCTGCTGTTGTTTGTGTCTGGGATATTGGTGGATGCTTTGCTGGTGCTTTAGATTGACTTCCTTTCTTCTGCTAGTGGGAATATTGGCTTCCTGCCACTGAGTTCTAGTTTTCTAAAGAGGTCTCAGACAGAGCACTATAATAACTGTTTTTTCTTGGAAACAACAGCCTTTCAGCCCTTAGAGTGTATATGTACCAACAAATTGGCTGGGCTTCAGTGATTTTAGGTAATGGCCATTCTACTCCCCTGGAAACCACCATTTCCCCTCCCACCTATAGACCTCGTGGCTGAATGTGGCAGAGCCAGACTCCTTCTCTGAGGCAGCTTTTCTCCATGGGGGGTCTCATAGGTCCTCAAATCAGGCTTACCTATATTGCCTGAACCTCAATCCTTGCCACCATTAGAGTCCTCTCTCTGTCACCACCTAGATTCCTTAATCCCCATCAAAACCAGTGGGTGCAAACAGACCCATGAAAGTGTCCATGATTAGAGAGGGAGTTTTCAGTCCTACCCTCAAGACTCATTTAAATAGGACTTGCAGCCCGGGCCAGACACCCTGTTACAAAGTGCTACAATAGATTATAATAGCTAAACTACTATGGTGCCACAGATGAAGGAAAACTTCATTTTATCTAAGGTGTTGAAGGTAAGAAAAGACTAAAGGGAAGATCTTGGATTTGCAGGAGTTTGTAGGTAGACATGGTAAAGAAAGCTTTCTACATAGAAGAAAGGTTGGGCCTCCAAGAATTAAGGTGTGTATGTAGCAAATGGCCATGTTTGGGAAGTGAAAATGAAGCAGTGTTGTTGTCTGGGGTAAATACCCAAGGTACATCATCTCGTGCCAAGAAGATTAAGGACATGGACACACACAGGGAGTGAGTTTAGGAGTGGAGGTTTAATAGACAAAAGAAAGAAAGGAGAGCAGCTCTCTCTTTCGAGACAGAGGGGCTCCTAAGTGGGAATTCCAGCCCATGACAGAGTGCACTGGGTTTTATAGACAGGCTTTGGTAGGTGGTGTCTGATTTACATAGGGCTCACAGATTGGTTGGACGGGGTGTGATGTTTACATAGCACCTGGAAAAGGCTGGTCACCCCACCCTAATCTTATTATGCAAATGGACTTTCCACTTGGCTGGTGCCATGTTGCTTGCTCCTCACTGTACACGCAGCTGGCAAAGAGAAGGGAAGATGGTGCCACCATTTTGACCATGCCTAGTCCCAGGTGGCCTTTTCCTATTGGCACAGCTGCCGGCATTCACCCATGCAAGCTTCCAGCTTGCTTGTCTATGTCTGCAGCTCGATTTTACAGGCTTCTGTTTGTTAGAAAATGATTTGGGAGTGCTTTTCATTAAAAGGAAAACCTTACCAAGGACTCCCGTACCCTCATATCTGCCTAAATAATTTCTTCTTAACTCCTATATCAACATCAAGCTTGGTTGGATTTCACACCTTGAATCAACAAACCTGGTGCTGGAGGCAAGTTGCCTTCTTAAAACCGACCACTGTTCATTAAATTGTCATTTCAGAAACCTACAATGTTACTTCAAGAGTGACTGTAAAAATTTGCATGCAGCCGGGCACGGTGGCTCACGCCTGTAATCCCAGCACTTTGGGGGGGCCGAGGTGGGGGGGATCACCTGAGGTCAGGAGTTCGAGACCAGCCTGGCCAACATGGTGAAACCCCGTTTCTACTAAAAATACAAAAATTAGCCGGCCGTGGTGGCAGGCGCCTGTAATCCCAGCTACTGGGGAGGCTGAGGCAGAAGAATCGCTTGAACCCGGGAGGCAGAGGTTGCAGTGAGCTGAGATGGCACCACTGCACTCCAGCCTGGGTGACAGAATATGACTCTGTCTCAAAAAAAAAAAAAGAAAGAAAATTTGCATGCATGTGTGTATTGTATGTGTGTGTTTGGGAGAAGGGAGAGCTTCATCATGATCAGCAATATTTTTGTGTGTTTAAGAGTTGATGTTTTGTGTGAGATTTCATTTGGGGGAAAAAAAGGTTCCTCTGCTAAATGTAGAAATCATTAATCTATGGCTTCATTTAGCATTGTAACCGCACCTGTTTCTAGGACACTACCATTCCTACAAAGAGGTAGATAGGTTGCCAACTCTCTCTCCAGACCCAGCTCCCTGGCAATCATGACTGCACCACCTAGAGTCAAAGTGAGCCCCCATCTAAGGTCTTGTGACTGCTACTGCCGCTCTGGGCAGTTTCAGCTTTGTAGGCAGAGTGACCCATCTTGGTGGGGTACAAACTGGCTTGAGGCTCAACATCTTTGAAAAACAGATAAACCTTTTAACATGCCATATTGAATTTTTTCTTTCTAATGTTTCATTTTTCCTAAAGAACACATACTCATTTTAAAAAGTTATAAAATAGAGATAAACAAAAAAGAAAAGGTAAACCAACCATAACCCTACAAACTAGGAATTTATAACTGGATAGCATCTTGATGTACATTCATCTGTTAAGAAAACCTATTCTGCAACGCTTTTTTTTTCTTAATGTATGGTGGGCATCATTCTCATTATTACATCTTCTTTTTGTTTTATTTTTTTTGTTTTGAGACAGTCTCACTCTGTTGCTCAGGTTGGAGTGCAGTGGCATGATCTCTGCTCACTGCAACCTCTGGTCCTGGACTTAAGCGATTCTCGTGCCTCAGCCTCCCGAGTAGCTGGGACTACAGCCGTGCACCACCACATCCCTCTAATTTTTGTATTTGTAGTAGAGATGGGATTTCACCGTGTTGGCCAGGCTGGTCTTGAACTCCTGACCTCAGATGATCCACCCGCCTCACCTCCCAAAGTGCTGGGATTACAGGTGTGAGCTACCGCACCCGGCCTCATTATTACATCTTCTACTGTGTAGAAGGTGTTATTGGTCAAATTATATTCCATTATGTTAATGAACCATGATAATATATCTAGCAGATCCCCAGTTGTTGAACAACTAGATTTGTTCCAGTTTTCAACTATGATAAACTGTGCTGTTATGAGTCTCATTCAGAAGTAAAAGGGTTGAGAAGGACAAGGATATGGTTAGAATGCCTAAGGCGATGTGCTTTTGAGTTGGGCAGGGCAGACAAGTCACCGTTAAAGCACGTGTCCATGTGTAGTGCAGGTGGGCTGTGTTTAAAGCGCCCTGTGCTGCGTGTGGGAGTCAGAAACCTCTCAGTGAGGTGACTGGCAAAACAGAAGCTGGGGATGGAGAGAGTTAACTGCCTCTGGATGGGAGCCGAATGATACCAGGATGATGACTGCAGAGTGTCCTCAGAAGGCCTGGAGCATCTGCTCATGCCCAGACTCCTCAGCAAGAACACTGCCAGAAGAAAAGTGACTACTACGGACTGGCTACACATGCTGGGAATGTAGAGGGGCCCATAATGGGATCGTATGTACCGTGCGGTGTGGCAAGAGGGGTTTGGCTGCATTAGGGAGAGCCGCATGGCCAGAGATGGCTGGCTAGAGGTGAGGTCAACAGGCTATTTGAGTGGAAAACCTCAGCGCCCTGCAAAGGAGGCGGTTTCCACTATCACATCGACGAGAGGTGCCCGGTATGATGTTGGCAGTGTAAGGTTTTCAAATAAATCTGCTCCCAATGGCCCTCGTCCAATCTTTCTGTGTGGTCTTTTAATATCAGAAACTTGAGTCAGTGCCTGCAGGCACCTCAGCAGCATAGATGGTTATTTCCTTAGGTCAAATGTTTAGATGCAGAACTTCTGGCTCAAAGTCCATGCAAGCTTTTAAGGTTTTTGATATGTGTAGTTAAATTGCTCCCTCTAAAGAACTTACCCTCTAAATAGCAATGCAAAGAAATACCTGTTTCTCCTTAACCTTACAACCTTGCAACACTGGAAATTTATTCCATTTCCTCTCTTGCAGAATAGTATCATAGGCAAACTAGTATCTTATCGCCTTTGTAATTTGCTTTTTAAAGTAGTAGTTGTAGTTGTGTTTGCCGTCTTCTCATAGGCTTATTGGCCATTTGTATTTTCTTTTAAATCATATATTTAGGTCCTTGATCTGTTTTTCTGTTGGTATGGCCATTTTTCTTTTATTTTCTTCTTCTACTTCCTTTTTTTTTTCTACTGATTCATGAGTACTATAAATAGTAAGGATGTTAAGTTTTGCCTGTCATAGGTGTAGTGTATGTTTCAGGGTTCTCATTTGCCTTTTAATTTTACTATGGTGTTTTTCATATAGGGAATTTCAAATTTTGATGTCATCCAAGCTATTAGTATTTCTGTATGGTATAGTTATGCTTAAGAAGTCTTTTTTTCACTACAAGTAAAAATTATTTACAATTACTTTCCCAAAGCAGTTTACATTTAAATGTTTAGTGAAGAAAAATTGAATTCTCTATAGGACACAAGTTGGTTAATTTATAAATAACCAATAAATTAGACAAGATAGTCAACATGTTTATTTACCTGAGCTGGCAAAGTTTTCAGACTTCTCTGTCTATTGTATTTCTTCTGGTGTTTCCAACATATAAAAATGCACTTAATAGAGTGCTTTAAAAATATCAGTGCCAAGCACAGCTGTCCCAGATGAACTGAGTCAGGATCTCTGGGGATGGGATTAGGCATGTTTGGATTTTAAAAAAGGAAACCTCATTGAGTGACCCTGATTTATATCTCTAGTTAAGAGCAGTGCTTCTCATCCTTGGCTGTACATTAAAATCAACTATGGAAATTTAAAAGTTTTGATGCCTAGGATGCTGCCTGGTTAATGAAATCATAATTTTTTGGAGTGAGGCCCAGGCACTACTAATTTTTACAGTTAGTGATTCCCAGGTGATTCACAATTGGGAAAATAATAGGAGTGGTTAGGGAGAAAGCAAGCAAGGGGAATTTACATCAGATAATGCCCCAATTTCTTCATGAAATAGGAAGCAAATTTTCTGCTGAGAACAATGGAGATGGATGGAGGGGAGAGGACCCAAAAGAATGGGGAAGCTCTGGGGTAACTGCTGTGGGGAATGGAGATGAAGTGGACGAGGGACAGAGAGACAGATGGATGAGTAATGTTGAGTGTGCAGCAGAAATTGGAACCAGGAATTTGTTCTGGGGCCGATCCAGATTATGTGATTTTTTTTCCTCACTGAGGCTCAGAAATCTGGGCCTCGCAGGTTGAAAAGATAGAAGCGTTAGGGCTGACCCAGGTTTGGGAGTTTGCAGAACAGGAAGGAAGAAGGAAAAGGAACTGTTTCTTTCTGAGTTATTTCTTCTTGGTATTGACTTATCAGAATATAATTTCTGAAAATGAATGCCAACGATAATTTTTATGGAACGTCTAAGCTATTGCCATTGAATCGGGGGCCGCTGGTTATCACAAATACAGGGACTCTTACCCGTGGGTTTCCACCAGAGATCATCAATGTGTCTTCACAATACATATGCATGAGCTCTACCTACCGATCAACAGACTAGAAGACAGAACCTGGCATCTGTAATTTTTTAAAGCTCTGCCATCGATTATGATGCCCACTCTGAGAACCCCTTACTATAGAAAGTACTAGGAGCTGTCATAAATATCAAGTTAGAAGCGGAGAGGCCAATCCCAGCACAGGCCAATCCAAATTCTTAAAGGGAACTGGCTTTCCAAATTTCCTTGAAATGTAACTCATGATACTTTAACCAAATAGCATGTAAGAGATGTCATAGACATTAAAAGGAAAAAAAAAAAAGGACGCAGCTCTTTTTTCTGAATAAAATGAATGGCATTTTGAGTTCCTCTTTAGTTCTTTTTAAGAAATAGCTTATTATACAAGATGAGCCCCGAGTGTGAGCTGGATTTCCATAATGTGTTGTTTTGCAATGTGCTCAGGGGTGAGTATGAGGAACACTGTGTCCGGGGCCAACTGGGGGGGATATTTCCTTTCCTACCCTCCCTTTGCTATTTAGAAGAAGGAAGTTTCAGGAAAGTATGTTAGTTCTAGGATTTTTTTTTCCTCTTCTCAAGAAATAAGTGGCCATCTACTAGACTGGGGTAAGAGAAGGGTAGGATTTCTGATTTATATCTTCTAATGAAGTGCCAGCTGTCTGGATTAGACCCATGAGATTGGGCCAAAAGCTATACTGGAGTGAGCCGGGTGCCAACAGGCATAGAATGTCAGGTGCTATCAAAATTTTCGGTGAAGGCTCCCTTTGATTTTGACAGCTTTATATGATTTTAATAATTTGGCATTAAGTTGTTTTTTTTTTCCTAAGTGGGCAAAAGAATTGTGAATAATTTTAGTATATTAAATGAGACACTTGCAAGTCGCAGAATACTTTGGAAACAAATATTTCAGGGAGACTGATAGGAATAAGGGAATAAAAGAATTCAGCATGTGTTACTTTATAATGCCAAGCCTTGTGTTCCATATTATTATGGACCAAGAAAAGCTTATGGCCCCAGTTTGACATTAAAGGCATAGGTCACTGATTTTCAATATTTACATTTTCATATCTTAGGTCAAAGATGTGGATGTTCTTTTTCTCTTCTGTTTTTTGAGACAACGTCTCATTCTGTTGTCCATGCTGGAGGGCAGTGCCACAATCACAGTGCACTGCAGCCTTGACCTCCTGAGCTCAAGTGATCCTCCTGCCTCGGCCTCCCAAAGTGCTGAGATTACAAGCATGAGCCACTGGCTCAGCTAGTGTTCTTGATCATTTGCTGTTGACATTGTGTGTATACTAATAGTAAGGTCCTATCTAGAAGAACACTGCTTTTCTCATGCTCTGCTTCCACTTGCTGTTTTGGGAGCCTGAGTCCTTCTGTTTCTGGATGTGTGTGCATAGGCGGGTAGGTGGGGGGACTGGAGGGTTCTCAGGGCTTCTTCCTGTGAGATCACAAACACCAGCTTCTTGAAATCACACATCTGCCCTGATATGGTTTGGCTGTGTCGCCACCCAAATCTCAACTTGAATTGTATCTGCCAGAATTCTCACATGTTGGGAGGGTCCCAGGGGGAGGTAACTGAATCATCGGGGGTCTGTCTTTCCCATGCTATTCTCATGATAGTGAATAAGCTTCATGAGATCTGATGGGTTTATCAGGGGTTTCTGCTTTTGCATCTTCTTCATTCTCTCTTGCTGCCGCCATGGAAGAAGTGCCTTTCACCCTCCGCCATGATTGTGAGACCTCCCCAGCCATTGACAACTGTAAGTCCAATTAAACCTCTTTTCTTCCCAGTCTTGGGTAGGTCTCTATCAGCAGCATGAAAACGGACTAATACATGCCCTTCTTCCCCCTGCCTGGTGACCCCTGACACTACTGGTGCCTGGATGGTTTCTGGCATGCTTTGAAGCACTGCTGCTGCTGTTGGTGCCAACTGTCTGCCCAAGCACTGTGGACTGTGCCATGCCAGACAGCGCTGGCACCCTCTGTGGGGCCTGATGTCGCATTACATCCTCTCTTGGTGTTGAGCTATGCCGGTCCCTAGCCTGTGCTGCCAGGTGCTTCCCATGTCTTCCAGGGTGTGTTAGTGGAATCAGTCCTCACGGCCTTGCTTAAGGGGCCCCCTCCAGGACTGGGCCAGAGGGGCATCTGAATGGTAGACTCTGTGCAGAGCTCCACATTTTACCCATTGACTCTACCGGAACCAGAGCCCATGGTTGGGCTGAGCTTTCATGCTTTGGTTTCCTTGCCTTAGTGCAGGTTTTTTCCCCAGAATGCTCATTGCTCCCTCATGCTAACAGATTCCAGAAAAGAAATTCCTCCCACCTTTTATTCAGCAAATCTTTATGGTGGATCTGTTCCATATCAATACCAGGCACTCCACTGGTGCTGGGGGTACAAAGCTGAGCAGAAACAGGCAGAGGCTGCCTTTTGGGGAGTTCCTGGTCTAGACACTCCAGGGCTCTTAAACTACACTAGTAAATATGCATAAACCGGGCTGACGGAGGTTCTTAAGAATGCAATGACTCAGGTTTAATCCATTGTGCATCAGTTTCTGTCATCCACTCCTGCTGGGATTGCTAGCTCATGTCTGTATCCAAGCACTTAAAACTCCTGAGTATTTGGAATAAAGGAGGAAACGTGGGTAGAGGCATTTCAGACCATTTCAAAGTATTTATTTTTTGAATAATACTTTTATTTTTTGGTTTGTTTTTTGAAAATACATTATTTCTCTTTGGCAATGAAATAACTATATGCACCTTGACATTCTACCTTACTATATATATATATATTTTTTAAACATATTCAATAGTATTTTTATATATATTATAAAACAAATAAATGTTTCAGGGACACTGATAAGAGTAACAGAACATGAAGAATTCAGCATGCATTTATTTATATATTATATATTTTGAGTAAAATGTATCTAGAAATATATAGCATTATAAGTAATATAAATTATATAATTACTTTTGTATAAAATATATTGTAAATTAAATAACATTTTCTATTCTAACCATGTATCTTTTGGGGAGAAGGACCACAATATGAATGAAAAGCTGAAGATTAGGAATTTTAGATTGGAACTTTTTTTCAATATTTAAAAATTGATAATATTAAGATTTTAGCAATACTTGTCCAGTGTTAGATAAGTCTGTAAAGCAGCAGTAGAGGGAAAAATGATCTCTAAACCATCCAGTGGGCTGGGCATGGTGGCTCACACCTGTAATCCCAGCACTTTGGGAGGTCGAGGTGGGAGGGTTGCTTCAGCCCAGGAGTTCCAGACCAGCCTGAGTAACACAGCAAGACCCCATCTCTAAAAAAAAAAAGTTAAAAAAATTTAAACCATCTTGCTTTCTAGTTGTGTCCTCTGACAAAATAATTCTCTTAACATTTTACATCGTATAAGATACAGAAATGATACATTTATTTATTGTCAGATTTAAGCAATGAGTGGCAAGGAACTGAAATGGGATCTTAGGGTTTTTGAATTTACTGAACAACAATCTCATGCTTTCTGTAAAGAAGGTTGCCGCAACTATTTCACAGCTGGGAATGCATGCCTACAGGCTTTTCCAGAACTGATGATGGGTTGAATATTTGTCTTGAATTCATTATTATTATTTGGTGAAAATTTGTACACAGTTTTGAGCACAGGCAGTAGTATACTGGTCAGTGTTTAATCAATTGCCTTTGTGGAGTGGGGTTGAGGAGTGGGCAAGTCCTGATTTGTAGCATTTGCCAATGTCTGTGGTGTAAATTCTCCCACTATGACCAATTTCAAGCTACCAAGGTGATATCACTGAACGCTAATCACGGCATTAGGAAGAGATACACACAAGAGGCTCTTGTTAGCTGGTGTAAGCTGCCTTCACCTGTGTGGGTTATAGCTGTAGGGTAGCATTTTTCTTTGTGATGTGAACAGGCAAATATGAGCATTAAACTCAGGATCTTGTTTAGTCTCTGTAGTGTGACAGTCTTTCTCTAACTTGTGACCTCCCCGATATACCAGATAATGAGTTATAGTGTAACTATAGCCAAAGTTAAACAAATTATAGTCACTCTTACTATTTACTGCATTCTAATATATTCTATTCTGTCTCAGTTAATTTAAAACAATAAATTATTTCACTATTGCTACTTTTTATTTATTTAACACATACATGACCATTCTATATGCCAAACACTATTTTTAAGTGCTTTACAGATACTGATGAATTCCTTCATTAGAATGGACCTGCGAGGTTGATGTCCCATTTCATCATTTATTGCTTGGCAATATCACTTGTCTTCCCTACCTCAGTGAGAATATGTCAAAATAACAGTGTTTAGCTGGGTGTGGAGGTTCATGCCTGTAATTCCAGTGCGTTGGGAGGCTGAGGCAGAAGGATCGCTTGAGGCCAGGTGTTCAAGACCAGCCTGGGCAACATAGTGAGATCCCCATCTCTACAAAAAATTAAAAAATGAGACAGGGCCGGGCATGGTGGCTCACGCCTGTAATGCCAGCACTTTGGGAGGCCAAGGCGGGTGGATTGCGAGGTCAGGAGATCAAGACCATCCTGGCTAACATGGTGAAACCCCATCTCCACTAAAAATACAAAAAAAATTAGCCGGGTGTGGGGGCAGGCGCCTGTAGTCCCAGCTACTCAGGAGGCCAAGGCAGGAGAATGGTGTGAACCCGGGAGGCAGAGTTGGCAGTGAGCCAAGATCGCGCCATGGCACTCCAGCCTGCACGTTTGCCCAGGACATCAAAGCTGCAGCGAGCCAGGATTGTACCACTGCACTGCAGTCTGGGTAGAGCAAGATGCTGTCTCAAAAATAATAAATAAATAAATAAATGATGAAGTTGAAGTTCTGCTTTCTAAGGTTTAGTCCAGAGTGCTGTATTTGAATGGAAGCTGCTAGAAGGGTGAGAATCATACCTATTGATTGTTGCATCTTCCACAATTCCTAGGACAGTATCTTAGACATTCTAAGTGTTTGAGACAGTGAATAAATGAACGGATGAATGAGTGAGCCTGTAGTCCCAGCTAGTTGGGAGGCTGGGGCAGGAGGATCGCTTGAGCCCAGGAACTTGAGGCTGCAGTGAGCTATGATTGTGCCCCTGCACTCCAGCCTGGGCAACAGAGTGAGACCATGTCTCTAAAGTAAATAAATAAATGAATAAAGAAATAAATAACAGTTTCTAATTTACCTTGAAGTGTATTTTAATTTATTGCCTTTTTCCCCTTGTCCTCTGAAATTATTATGACTACCACTGCTTTGTGTGCTGAATGTTTTTTCAAAAATCATTTTAAAAGGACGGATAATTTTCTTCTGCTCCATACATTTTTCTCTGTGTTATGCGTAAATCATTCATTTTTAGATTCCTCTAACCATTTTCCCCTTGGGAGAAATAGATTTGGTGGATTGTTAATTAAGACTAGCCATATTTGTTTCTGAGTAATTATGTTTTGGCTGCTTTGAATTGGGTAACAATCTCTTTGCACATCACCTGCCTCTGCTGACTTCTGTGTCTTCATTCTACTGCCTCACATTCGCCTCTAAGTTGCTACTTTTGCAACAACCTAATAAACTTAGAATAAAATCCAAAACGTTTATCCTGGACCATAAGACTCTCTATAATCTGTCTCTGCCACAGACAATGTGGTACAAGGGTTAAGGGTTTGGGACTCAAGTTCTGGTCTTTCTACTTGCTAGCTGTGTGACCTTGGAAATAGTGCATAATCTCTCTGTGCCTCAGTTTACTCATCATCAAAATGGGAAAATAGGCTGCATGCAGTGGCTCATGCCTGTAATTCAGTGCATTGGGAGGCTGAGGCAGGAGGATCACTTGGGTCCAGGGGTTTGAGACCAGCCTAGGCAACATAGCAAGTCATCCGTGTCTCTATAAAAAGTAAAAATAAAAAAAAATTAGATGTGGTGCTGCAAGCCTGTAGTCCCAGCTATTTGGGAGGCTGAGGCAGGAGGATCGCTCGAGTCTGGGAGTTGGAGGCTGTAGTAAGCTATGATTGTGCCACTGCACTCTGGTCTGGGCAACAGAGCAAGACCCTGTCTCTAAAATAACATAAAATAAGATAAAGTGGGAAAACCATAGGGTTTTAATAAGTGAGTTAAAGCATATAAAGGGCTTGGAACAGTGCCTGATACGTAGAAACTTCTTAATAGTCACCACCTCTTTTCCTCTCCCACTTCCTCTCTGCATCCCCCACCTCTCACCTAACTCCTTTCTTTCAGTTCCTGCTAGCTGAAGGATATTTACACAGGCCATTCCTACTACCTGCAAGTTCTTTTTTCCATTCTTCACCAAATCAGTTCCTACTCATGCTTCCTATCTCTGCTTAACTCTCAAGTCTCAGACGAGCCTCTTTTGACTCCCCAGTGAATCCCCTTTGATTATCTCTCATCACAGAATTTACTTTCCTTTAAAGCCTGGCCACCATTTATTATTCTATATTTATTGGTGTGATTGCAGGAAACTCACAGTCATGAAGCTAGGAGCTACTTCCATGCTATTTGGGATGCCATTTGCCAACGTCTAGCCCAGGCTTGGTACGGCACTCTTGTATTTGCTCATTACAGGCAGTTGGGAGTCTAATGAATTCATTTTTAGCATCAGCTTTCTTCCTGGATGTTTTTAGGTGCCTTTCTTTGTGATTCCTTTTTCTTTTCTTCCTCTTTTATTAATTAATTAATTATTTGAGATGGAATCTTGCTCTGTCGCCGAAGCTGGAGTGCAGTGGTGCAATCCCGGCTCACTGCAACCTCCACCTCCTGGGTTCAAGTAATTCTCCTGCCTCAGCCTCCTGAGTAGCAGGGATTACACACGTGCACCATCGTGCCTGGCTAATATTGTGTACCTTTAGTAGAGATGGGTTTCACCACGTTAGCCAGGTTGGTCCGGATGTCCTGGCCTCAAGTGATCCCCCTGCCTCGGCCTCCCAAAGTGCTGGGATTACAGGCATAAGCCACCGTACCTGCCTCTGTTTTTATTTAGATAACATATTGTTTTCCTGTTCTCTTTGCAAGAGAAATGAACACTCTAGAAAATGCCTCACTACTGAACTGTTATCATGTGCCTTTGTTTTACGTTAGGTATTAAAAACTTTTGGAGAGCAAGTTAGAGGTAAAAATAAATCCATAAATAAACAACTAAGTAAAGTATGTAACAGTTGCCTACTTAGCCTCTTGTCTGCTAACAAAATGACATTTTCTTGGTCATTTAGCTTACACAGTGATGACCAAAAGTCGTTTCAGCAACTAGAATCAGATGTGGGAAACTAGATCAAAAGGCTGCTATTTTTAATTTTTACAGGGCCGTGTCAGCCTCTCAGGAGGTGAGGAGATCTCTCTTTTTATGCTTATATCTTCTATAGATTTTGCACCAATGAGTATTGTTTTACTCAAACAGAACAAGTAATAACTAACAACAATGGGAGAAAGAATTCCAGCTCTAAGTGGACATTTAGAAAGTACTCAATTGGTGAGAAAACTTATCCTGGAGCTAAAGGGAATAGTGTCAAATCCATGACCCTGTACTTTGCTCCGAGATGTACTTGCTGGTCCCTTCCAATGACCAAAAGATTTCTCAGCTTCCTTAACTCTCCCCAGCCCTCTGGGAGGCCATCAAAGCTTTCCAGTTAATAGTTCTAGTACTTCTCTCTTGGAAAGAGGAAGCAGAGTCCCTGTACCCGCTAATTTAATTTGAGCTGTGGAGAGATACGAAGTTCACAGACCTAATCTCACATGTACACATGTATCTCATTAAAACCAAACTCCAGCTAAGAATTCATTGTTCATAGCAGCTGCTCTTAGCATCTGAAATGTTAAGACTCTCCCTGACTGTTTAAAAAAATGTTAATGTGTCACTTTTGGGGTTTCCACTTCCTGGCTTTGAAACAATGCTGAATTCGCAATCATCTCTCAAAAGCCCAAATTATACACTGTGTTCTGAATGTTGACAAAGCCATTTGGATTTTCATTATGACAGTTTCACCTACCAAGAGAGGGGAACAAAAGTTCTCTAGGACATGACATATTATAAGGCAATATTTTCTATGTTGATTTTTAAATTCATTTTTATTTATTTTATTTTTTGAGATGGAGTCTCACTTGTCACCCAGGCTGGAGTACAGTGGTATGATCTTAGCTCACTGCAACCTCTTCCTACTGGGTTCAAGCAATTCTCATGCCTCAGCCACCAGAGTAGCTGGGATTCCAGGTGCCCACTACCACTCCCAGCTATTTTTTTTTTTATTTTTAGTAGAGGTGGGTTTCACCATGTTGGCCAGGCTGGTCTCGAACTTCTTACCTCAGGTGATCCACCTGCCTCAGCCTCCCAAAGTGCTGGGATTACAGGCATGAGCCATCACGCCTGGCCCTATATTAATTTTTTAAATAATATAAGAGGTGCAGTGGATACAAATGAGCATCTGAGTTTAAAAACAAATGGTTTTATGAATTTTAGAATAACAAATTGTTATATAATTTTCTCCCTTACTTGCGTATTATTTATTAAGATGATTCCCACTCAGGCCACTGTGAATTCTAATATTGGTAAAGAAGTTTCTATGGTCTTGGGTGCTGACATTTACCTATCAATGATTCATACTGGAAGTAATGTGTCATCAAGAATTTAGATTATCTTTTTAGTTTATAAAAATGCTCAATTCACACTTAAACTTTAAAACTAATTAGTTACTTGTATAAAAGAAATTAGAAATGTATTGTATCCTTTAAACAAACTCCTACTTACAGTAGTTAAGCACTTTATTAGTTATCAATGATAATTTATTTATTTTAAAATGTTTTCACGTTCAGTTCCATGCGCTTCAACAAATTTTTATTGACTTAGTCTCTTTGACCTTTAGAGCTATTCGGTCGAATGACTCCCTTTAAGTTTTGTCTTATCACGTCATATGGCAGCTCAGCATGTTTGCTGAATAAACTTTGTCAAGTCCTGATAATTTCTTAGCAACCAAAATGGTGTTTTAGTGGATAAATGTTTGAAAAAGAACTCGTTATACCTTCTGTGCATAAAAACAATGCCATCGACATTGTTTTAGGTCTTGAGATTTGAGAATTTGTACATAATCCAACCTCAACACCCATGTATACATGGAGAGGAACACACACACACACACACACACGCACACACACACACAATGGTGTTGCATCACGTGCCCTATTCATTCAGATCACTGGTGTGTTGATCATGGCCACAGAAGAGATGCTTTAGGTTAACCAATCCTAACGATCACTTCAAGAATATTTGCAAAAGAACAGCTGAAAAACCTTGGATTCAGCATGTCACTCTTCACTATGAATCTCTAGTGGTCAAACAGATTCCCTCTAGGCCGGGCACCATGGCTCACACCTGTAATCCCAGCACTTTGGGAGACCGAGGCAGGAAGATCACGTGAGGTCAGGAGTTTGAAACCAGCCTGGCCAACAGGGAAACCCCGTCTGTACTAAAAATTAGCCAGGCATGGTGGTGTGCACCTGTAATCCCAGCTACTTGGGGCGCTGAGGCAGGAGAATCGCTTGAACCCAGGAGGTGGAGGTTGCAGTGAGCCGAGATCATGCTGCTACACTCCAGCTTGGGTGACAGAGCAAGACTATCCCCCCCCAAAAAAAAGAAAGAAAAAACAACCAAAAAAAAAAAAAAAAACCAATGGATTCCCTCTTAGCACCAAACTTCACGCCTGGAGATCTAGGGTATGGTCATCTCTGTGAGCCTCTTCTTACAAAATGACAGGGCCTTTGTCTTTCAGAATGGCAGGGTTGGATTGGGGGACTTTTAGATTCACTTGATTTTATGACACTCAAATGTTTTATAATTAGCTCATGATCTATTGCATCTAGACAGGTAATAGCAGCCATAAAGTTAAGAGTTTGTCAATTGGAGTCAAACAAATCTAGGTGTGAATTCCAGCTCTGCCCAATACTAACTGCATTTGAATATCGGCATTCTTTAACCTCTCGAGCCCCAGTTTCCGTAGTTGTAAAATGGGATAGTAATCCCTATTTCTCAGCTTTATTCTGAGGATTAAATGAGATAATATGTGAAAGTGTATAGCTTAGAAACCAATAATGTTTGTTATTATGGAGTGGTAAAAAATGACTTCGGACCTGAATCCAGGAAGATACCAAGACAGCAAGAGCCTTCTCTACCTCTATGCTTTTTCAGTGTGCTACTTCAGTGTTATCTTGAAATTCCATGGGTAAAATCGGCCTCAAATAGTAGAATATGCGGGGAGGGAGAGCATCAGGATAAATAGCTAATGCGTGTGGGGCTTAATATCTAGGTGATGGGTTGACAGGTGCAGCACGCCACCATGGCACACATTTGCCTGTGTAACAAACCTGCACGTCCTGCACATGTATCCTGGAACTTAAAATAAAATAAAAATTGAAAAACAAAAGAATATGGAGAATTCCACCTTTAAATGGAATTTTAAGTTTGAATAACATTTGAGCTAAAATGGATACATTTTAAAAACTAAAATGTAAATAAATCTGTTAATTGCAGGTAGCGAAAATGGACACATCCATTCAACCTCTTTGCAACACATAAAAACCGTGACGGAGCAAGTGAGGCAAAGTCAAGGAAACGCTGCATCTCCCCAGGCAGCCAACAGCACCCAGGTGTCGCAGCCATCAGGAGCCATGACACGGAGCCAGGTGTCTGTGTTCATGGGACCCCAGGAACCCTCCTGTGACTCCGGAATCCTGAGAATAATGTCCCGGCGAGATGTCCGGGCAGAGTTATTCTTATGGAGCTTTCTCCTGTGGTCTGACACGATAGAAATGGTGCGTGTGGCTGGTCACCCCAACGTCTACAAGTCAAGCTGGCTATACCCAGTCTACATATTCAGTTTTATTTCTCTCCTTCGAATTACATTCACTCCCCAAAACCCTCTTCTCAATTCCCTTAGCGTCCTGCTGCAAGATTTACCGTTTGTTTTTGTTAGACTTGGTTTAATCATTGCCCTGGGGACTATCACACCTGTACTGGGCCTGTGTAAAAATATCCTCGTGACTCTGTCTTACATTTACTTCAATTACCTAACCAGACTCAGGTTTTTTTCTGCCTTTGAAATGTCTCCATTTTAAAAAGAAAATGGGATCTAGGAAGGCCTCTTTGTGATACCTGTGTGCACATTTGTAATCCTTCTTTTTTTCTTGGGGTGTAGGTGTTTGCACTATGAAGGAAATGACTAGATTGTAGAGAATAAGCCATTTTTACTAACTCTAACGTATCAGTTTTTTTTTTTTTTTTTTTTTTACATATACAAATGGTGCTAAATTTAAGTAAAGTAATATTCTTATAAGTTGGCTCTCAGGTATTTCTAGAAAATGTTAGCAGTTAATTTTAGTTAGTTATGTATACTGAGGTCCCCAACCCCTGGACCATGGTCTCAGTACTGGTCCATGATCTGTTAGCAAGCAGACCGCACAGCACGTGGTGAGCCTTGAACTGAGGGTTCCCGCCTGCATTCCACCTCCTGTCAGATCAGCAGCGGCATTAGATCCTCATAGGAGCCCAAACCCTATTGTGAACTGCCTATGTGAGGGATCTAGCTTGTGCTCCTTATGAAAATCTAATACCTGATGATCTGAGGTGGGACAGTTTCATCCCAGAACCCAACCCCACCCCCAACCCCGGCTGTGGAAAAATTGTCTTCCACAAAACTAGTCCTTGGTGCCAAAAAGGTTGGGGACCAGTGATGTATACCACACTTTTTCTAAGAATGCTCTTCCACAGAGCCTTTTAAAAAAACTAAGAACCTTTTCCATCAAGTTAGTCCAAGAATAAGATTTTTATCTTTTATATAGATAGCATTATATGAATTGACTGATTAAATTTAGTTTTAAAAACACACTTGAAATTATTGAATAATTTTTAGGTTATAGTTTGTTTTTTTTTTGGAGACAGTGTCTCGCTCTTGTCCCCCAGGCTGGAGTGCAATAGCGTGATCTCAGCTCACTGCAACCTCCGTCTGCTGAGTTCAAGCGATTCTCCTGCCTCAGCCTCCCAAGTAGCTGGGATTACAGGTGCCTGCCACCACACTGGCTAATTTTTGTATTTTTAGTAGAGACGAGGTTTCACCATGTTGGCCAGGCTGGTCTCGAACTCCTGACCTCAGGTGATCCACCTGCCACGGCCTCCCAAAGTGCTGGGATTACAGGCGTGAGCCACCATCCCTGGCCAGATTATACTTTTTAAAAATTTGAACATTGTAGTTTTAGGGGTTCCTTCAAACATGGAATTATATTCTTTATTCCATTGTGGCAAGGGACTTTTATTCAATAAATTGATTTTAGCATAAAAAGTAATTCACTTTAATAGATATTTGGCTCAGTTTAAGGCTTAGCTGTGTTGCCAGTACTGAAGTACTAATATGAGTCTTGTTTAGTATAATGAAATCAAGGTACATCAGTAATACCAAAATAAAGTTTCATAATAAAAAGCCATAAAGTGAACACAGAGATTCCAAAGTAAAAGAATATTTTATTTGTGGAATTTGATACTTTGATAAGTAATCAAAGTACAAGCCCTGTTTAAAATTAAAAGTTCAGCTTATAAATATAATAGCCAATGTATCAGTGTCTTATGTGATACTATATCATGGATATATTGATGTTATAAAATAATTAGGTACAAAGTCATGCAACTTGCTTTCACCCTGTTGGGACACTCCCTGATATTCCCAGTTAGCACTGTTCATTTGATAGGAATTTTCAGATGCTAGAGAGATTTGTGAGAGGCTTATGAATGCAAGAGTAGTGATTTATGTAGCCAGTTTCTTCAATGATCTGTGATAACAGATAGCTTAAGAATTTGACATATGGCAGGCTGTGGTGGCTCACACGTGTAATCCCAGCACTTTGGGAGGTGGAGGCAGGTAGATTGCTGGAGTCCAGGAGTCTGAGACCAGCCTGGGCAACATGGAGAGATCCTACCTCTACAAAAAATACAAAAATTAGCTGGGCATGGTGATCTGCACCTATAGTCCCAGCTACGTAGGAGGCTGAGGCAGGAAGATTGCTTGAGCCAGGAGGTCAAGGCTACAGTGAGCTATGATCATGCCACTGCACTCCAGACTGGGCGACAGAGTGACACCCATCTAAAAAAAATAAAAGAGAATTTGACCTTGTGTTATTCTACGCTCCACCAAATACCTCTCCCCCTGCCACCCTGTCTCCCTTTCCCTCTGTTTTAGGATTTTTCTCACACTGTAAAAGAAGGTTTACTCACAGTTGTTAAAAGCTTACCTTCCAGCTTTCTGATTTGAGGTAGGTTCTTTTTTTTTTTTTTTTTTTTTTTTTGAGACGGAGTCTTGCTCTGTCGCCCAGGCTGGAGTGCAGTGGTGCGATCTCGGCTCACTGCAAGCTCCGCCTCCTGGGTTCACGCCATTCTCCTGCCTCGGCCTTTCCGAGTAGCTGGGACTACAGGCGCCCACCACCACGCCCGGCTAATTTTTTGTATTTTTAGTAGAGACGTGGTTTCACCGTGGTCTCGATCTCCTGACCTCGTGATCCGCCCGCCTCGGCCTCCCAAAGTGCTGGGATTACAAGCGTGAGCCACCGCGCCCGGCCGAGGTAGGTTCTTTAACCTCTGTGGGTCCGCATTTCCACATCTAAAAGATGAATATAATACTAGTACTACATTAATAGGGTTAGGAGGATTAAAGGGTAAAGAATCCTTTGAGCACATTATCTGGCAAACCATAATAACTTGATAAATGCTAAGCATTGGAATGGGTACCAAGTCTCCAAGAAACAAGTATCTCAATGCATTTTTAGAAATTTCCTGTTTTATTCTTTTCTGTGGCCCTGCTCACCCTCTGGGAATAATCTTTTAAACTTTGCATTTGTGAAAAATAATACATACAATCTTAAGGTTACTTCAGAGTATACTTTTTCATGGAGCAGTATTGTATTCAAAAGTGATCGATCTGCTGAATATATAAATTAAAATGGACACAAGCCTCCATTCATCGGACATTTGAGTGTCTGTCCTCTGAGTTTCCATAGAATCTGAATTACAGCACTTTATTCATACTTACATTATGTGTTTACTTTTCTGAGTGTCCTGTTAATCTTTATTCCTTAAAGGAAAGCCTGAGGGCATCTTGTATAACAATGCATCTCTGTCTTCATCAGTCAACCTTGCAGGTGCTTACAAGGCTTATAACTTAAAAAAATTATAATGCAAGGCCCAGCGCAGTGGCTGAAGCGCTAACAGTTTCAGAGGCCTTGGCAGGTGGATCACTTGAGACCAAGAGTTCGAGACCAGCCTGGCCAACATGTTGAAACACTGTCTGTACTAAAAATACAAACATTAGCTGGGTGTGGTGGCACGCGCCTGTAGTCTCAGCTACTTGGGAGGCTGAGGCAGGAGAATCACTTGAACCTGGGAGGCAGAGGTTGCAATGAGCTGAGATTGCGCCGTTGCACACCAGCCTGGGTGACAAGAGTCTCAAAAAAAAAATTATAATACAAGTAATTACTTCCGAATCCTGCCATGGGTATCTTTTTATTATTAAGAAAAGCCTATCATCAAGGGATTCATTTATGATATTCCTAAATATGAAAATATTTTATGTAAGTATATATTTATCTCCATATTAGAACTTAGCAACGGTGCTCAGATAAACTCAAAAGTACTACTTGAGTTTAGAATGCATTTTGTATCTAATATTTTAATATGAATGTGCCTGATATTTTTGGAAGTCACAACACTTTATACAAATAATGAAGGCATGCACAAAAGATTTGTGAGTAGCTAATTTAATTTAATTTAATATTTTACTTAGAGTGTATACATGTTCACAGAGTGCAAGTCTATGGGATTTAATAGATATTATAGCAAATTACACTGGGAAAACATTGATAGTTCTACACTATAATTAAATGTTATATATATTATTTAAATTATTAGGTTGGTGCAAAAGTAATTGAGGTTTTTGCCATTGAAAGTGGTGGTGCATGCCTGTAATCCCAGCTACTCGGGAGGCTGAGTCAGGAGAATTGCTTGAACCCAGAGGGCAGAGGTTGCAGTGAGCTGAGATCTCGCCACTATGCTCCAGCCTGGGCAACAGATTGAGACTCTGCCTCAAAAAAAAAAAAAAAGTCAAGTACAGTTAGTTATAGGAATGTACATTTAAAAATTAATCTATGATTAGGCTATTAATATATAGTCTGATTATTTTATTGCATTATACTTATAAAATAGTTTTATAATTTTATAAAATTTTATTGATGCTGTAATTTTTATAAAATTTTATTTTATAATTTTACAAAAAATTCTAATATCTGTAATACACTTTTTAGTGTCTTTTCTTTCTAAAAGTTAATGTTTGAAATTACAATGTGTAAATGTTATCTCATCTTGTTTTTCTTATTAGGGCCCCATTTCACTGAATGACAATTGCAATGAGGCATAGGAAAGAAAAGGGAAATGAAATTGCTTGCTGAAGTCCTACTATGTGCTGGGCACTATGCTGTTTGCCTAATAAATAATTGCCTTGTGCTGTGTACCTTGGAGCAGGGCCTTACATAGTGAATATATCAATAGCTTTTCACAAAAAGAGCAATATACCACTTAGAAGCTACAGAACTTAAAAATAGCTACTTATACTCCATAGAAGATGTAGTAAATAATAGAAGAAAAAAATGAAATGGCTAAAGACATTTTGTTTTACAATGGGGCTATTTTTACATGTTAATTAAAATTCTATGTATAAGCAAATCTCTTGTGATGTCTGTTTCATTATGAGAGGGTGCATTTGCATTAGTCAGTTCTCTAGAGGGACAGAACTAATAGGATAGATGTATGTATGAAAGGGAGTGTATTAAGGAGTACTGACTCACACGATCACAAGGTGAAGTCCCACAGTAGGCCATCTGCAGGCTGAGGAGCAAGGAAGCCAGTCCAAGTGTCAAAACCTCAAAAATACGGAAGCCGACAGTGCAGTCTTCAGTCTGTGGCCAAAGGCCTGAGGGCCCCTGGCAAACCACTGGTGTTGGTCCAAGAGTCCAAAAGCTGAAGAACATGGAGTCCAATGTTGGAGGGCAGGAAGCATCCAGCACAGGAGAAGAATGGAGGCCAGAAGACTCAGCAAGTCTAGTCCTTCCACGTTCCTCTGCCCGCTTTTATCCTAGCTGCGCTGGCAGCTGATCAGATGGTGCCCACCCAGATTGACGGTGGGTCTGCATCTCCCCGTCCACTGACTCAAATGTTAATCTCCTTTGGCGACACCCTCACAGACACACCCAGGAACAATACTTTGTATCCTTCAATCCGATCAAGTGGACACTCAATATTAACCGTCACAGCCTTTATACAATGTTCAGCTTCCGGGTTGCCTGTCTCACATCCACCTTCTGTGCTCTGTAGTAATCGAATCCAAACACACAAACAGTAGAGTCAGAAGGTGAAAAAATAGAGAAACAGCCATGTACACCTGCCCACACAGAGACACTGAGAACCAGACCCAACTGCATTAGAAAGGTGTTTCCAATGTTTACAAGGCGAGATTAATTAATGAATTCTAAATCATACAATGCCCCTTCAGGGTGAACAACGCACAACCTCTATATCCCTGAGTACCAGTGATTAATAGCTTTAGTAACCTGAGATATTTGTATTAACAATTATTTACAAGAGCTTTTACATATGTTACCATATCTATTCTGAAGATTATTTTTTGGAAATTTCATTAATTTGTCATTTGACAAATTTGAGTGCCTGTTATAGACTAGGTATGGTTTTATATGAATTTGAGGATAATATTTACTAAAGTAACACTTGCTGTGAAAGTGTGCATTTATATATACACAAATCTTAATTTCCCAAGATATGCCTATTTTTAATAAGATTATTTTTTATTTTAACTCGTAATTATTCTTATATTGAAATGGAAATAATGGATTTTTTAGGAATGCCTTCTTTCTCTACAAAACTTTTTTTTCTTTTAAATATTTAACTCAGATGCTTTAGAGGTGTTCAGAATATTTGAGTGAATAAATAGAAAATTTGCATTTCAAATTGCTGAAAATTATACATAACCTTACATAGTTAGTGTTGCTCTGAAGAACCAGCCCAACATGGTTGTGTCTTGGTTTCCATCTGTAAAGTACAGGTCACTTTCAGATTATAAATACATATTTAATCTTACTCTTAAAATTTGTTTCTGCCGGGCACGGTGCCTCACGCCAGCACTTTGGGAGGCCAAGGTGGGCGGATCACAAGGTCAGGAGATCGAGACCATCCTGCATCCTGTCTAATATGGTGAAATCCCATCTCTACTAAAAATACAAAAAATTAGCCAGGTGTGGTGGTGGGCGCCTGTAGTCCCAGTTACTGAGGAGGCTGAGGCCGGAGAATGACGTGAACCCAGGAGGCGGAGCTTGCAGTGAGCTGAGATTGCGCCACTGCGCTCCAGCCTGGGTGACAGAGCGAGACTCCATCTCAAAAAAAAAAAAAAAAAATTTGTTTCAAAAATTAAATGGGTCAAATAGCCTTTTAATTAAATTACTTTGTAAAATTTAGTATATTAAAACGATGTGTGCCAAGACAAACAGAACCAAATGAAACAAATTATTGGTTATAGAAATACGAAATTCAAAGGTCCTTCAAATAGTATGAATCTATGCACTGTAGATTACAATAAATCTAAATATATTATCTGAAGACAGTTACAATTGAAGCCTGATTTTATGTAAGTAACTGAATGCAAAGAAATTGGATTGCTATGATATAGTCATTTTCTATTAAACTGTAAATGCATTGTTGATGTTTTGCTATATTTTGGTAAGGACTGAAAAATATGAGGTATAAGAACATCTAAATCTTTAAATTTTTACTCAAAAATATCTTTTTTTTCTTTTGGCTGAGTAGGAATTATGTTGATAAGAGTTGAATAAATTTGTTCGTTCAAAGATAGGCTTACTGAAAACACCATTTCTGAAGGGCTTACCAGTTTTATCTGTGAGAAATGATGTAACAGGTTATGAAAAAATTTGCCCAGCTGTTTTTCTCAGAACGATTTCAGGGCAAAGCAGACATTAAGTTCATCTTACGTGAAACTGAGTGGGTAGGAGGTGGCTGATGTTTGAGAAAGTCCAGGAGGAAATGACACAGTTGATTGTCTTGCCAATAAAAAAATGAGAATTTCCTTTATATTTTAGCCTGAAGAAAGGACTAGTTAAAAATAACCACCATCATCAATAGCTAACCAAAATTCAGAACCAGAACTTAGTAGAAGAGTGTAGACAGGATGGCATGAGTTGGATTTTTAAAAAAATGTGGTAAAGGATACATAACACAATTATTATTGTAGTCATTTCAGCTGTACCATTCAATGGCTTTAAATATATTCACCATGTTGTTTAACTATCACCACTCTGTATTTCTAGAACTTTTCATCATCCACCGTCCAATGGGCTCTGTGCCCATTAAACAATAACTCTCCATTCTCCTCCATCGTCTACCTCCCACTCCTTAGTAAATGCTCTTCCTCCTATCTCTCTGAATTTACCTATTCTATGTACCTCACGTAAGTGGAATCACATAATATTTGTCCATTTATGTTTGGCTTATTTCACTTAGCAAAATGTTGAAAGGTTGTACATATAGCAGATATCAGGAATCCTTTTTATGGCTGTATAATATCCCACTGTATGTTCATACCACATTTGTTTATCTACTAACAGACTCCTGAGTTGCTTCTACTTTTTGGCTATCATAAGTAGTACTTCTTTGAACATTGTTGTACAAATATCTGTTTGAGTCCCTAATTTCAGTTCTTCCGGGTATATACCTAGAAGTAGAATTGCTGGATCATATGATAATTATAGTGTAACTTTGTGAGGCATTGCCAAGCTGTTTTCCACAGTGGCTACACCATTTTACATTCCTGCCAGCAATGCCCAAGGGTTCCAATTTCTCATATTCTCACCATCACTTGTTATTTTCTGTTTTTTTAAAATAACAATTCTTTTGGGTGTGAAATTGTATTTCATTGTAGTTTTGATTTACATTTTCCTAATGACTAATGATGTTGAACATCTTTACATATGCATAGCTTATGGCCACTTGTATATCTTCTTTGGAGAATTATCTGTTCAGGTCCACTGACCATTTTGTAATTGGTTTTGTTGTGGTTATTGAGTTGTAGTTGTTAATATATTCTGGATATTCATCCCTTAATCAGATATGTGATTTACAGATATTTTCTATTTTGTGCTGTCTTTTCACTTTCTAGATAGTGTTCTTTGATGGACACAGTTTTTAATTGTGATAAAGGCCTTTTTATCTACTTTTTTGTTGCTTGTGCTTTTGGTATCCAATCCAAGAAATCATTGTCAAATCCAATGTTGTGAAGATTTTCTTTCCTGATGTTTTCTTCTAAGAGTTTTAGAGTTTTTAGCTCTTATGTTTAGGCATTTGATCCACTTTGGGTTAATTTTTGTATTTGGTGTAAGGTAAGAGTCCAGTTTCATTCTCTTGCCTGTGGATGGCCAGTTTTCCCAGCACAAATGCTGTTCTTTTCTCATTGAATGCTTTTGGCACCTTGTTGGAAATCAACTGCCCACATAGGTTTATTTCTGGCCTCTCTATTCTATTCCATTGGCCTGTATGGCTATCCTTATGCCCGTAGCACACTGTTTAGATTACCGTCGTTTTGTAGTATGATTTGAAATCAGGAATTGTGAATCCTTCAATTTCATTCTTTTTCAAAATTGTTTTGGCTGTGCAGACTCCCATGAAATTCCACATGAACTTTAGGATGGGGTTTTTAATTTCTGCAAAAAAAAAAATCGTTGGGATTTTGATAGGGATTGCATGAATCTATAGATTATATTGGATAATATTGACATCTTAACAATATTAACTCTTCCATTTCATGAACACAGGGTATCTTTTCATTTTTTTAGGTCTTTTTCTTTCAGCAACCATTTGTAGTTTTCAGTGGACAAGTCTTTTGTGTACGTAGTTAAATTTATTCCTAAGTATTTTATTCTTTTTGATCCTATTGTAAATGGAATTTTCTTAATTTTATTTTCAGATTGTTTATTACAAGTGTATGAAAATTCAACTGATTTTTGTGTTTTGATTTTGTGTCCTGCAACTTTGTTAAATTTATTAGTGCTACAGTTTGTGTGTGTGGTGTGTATGTGCATGTGTGTGGTGTGGGTATGTATGTGTGTGTGTGTGGTGTGCATGTGTGGTGTGTATGTGTGTGTGTGATGTGTATGTGTGTGTGGTATTTGTGTGTGTGGTGTGTGTGTGTGTGTGTGTAAGCTTTAGGACTTCCTACATTTAAAATCAGGCCATCTGTGTACAGAGATAATTTCACTTCTTCCTTTTTAATTTGGATGCTTTTATTTATTTTTTTCTTTCCTACATGCTCTTACTAGAACTTCCAGTACTAAGTTGAAGAGAAGTGATGAAAGCAAACAAAAGCACCAATCAGAACACACAGTCCTGACATTTGGAGGGCTAAATACTTGTTGCCCGGCCTGGCCTCACCAAGCTGCACTGGGCGTGTGGGCTGCTTCCCCCTTCACAGCTGCCTGACACAGCCATAACCACAGGGAGAGGCTGAAATTCGCTGAAATGTACCAGCCTCTTTATCAAGCTCTCCCTTGGATGCTCGAAGTTTCTGACTAGACTAGTTCCGAAATACAGATGGTCCTTGACTTAGGATTGTTAGACATAATGATTTACCCACTTTATGATGATGCGAAAATAGAAATGGTGCATTCAGTAGAAGCTGTATTTCAAATACCGTACACCCATTCTGCTTCTCACTTTTAGTACCATATCCAATAAATTACATGAGATACTCAACACTATATTATAAAATAGGTTTTGTTCGATGATTTTGAAATAGAAGAGTTCCCTTATGACCCTCGCAGGGCGTGTGACAGGAATGAGGCTTGTTCCTTTGGTGCCCTGCTGCTCAAACCCCTAGGGGAAGCATGCAGCATGCAGATGGGCAGGTGCAGAGGCTGTGGGGAGTGCTTTTGGGCTCCGGCCCCACGGCAGCATCTAGGACTCCTGAAGCCCAAGTGGGCCTGTGTTACAGTGTGCTCTTTCAGTTATACCATCTGCAGATAGCTTGTGTTAGTCAGCTCAATAGACCCTCTGCCTTATCGCAAGGACAGGGAGCCAGCGTGACAGCCTGAGTTCTTGCCCAGTGTACTGGAAGAATCAGATCACCTGTGGGCTGGAGGGTTGAGTGCAAGGTTTTATTGAGTGGTGGAGGTGGCTCTGAGTGAGATGGATGGGAAGCTGGAAGGGGGGAATGGAGCGGGAAGGTGGTCTTCCCCTGGAGCCAGGCTGCCTAGCAGCTGGACTGCTCTCCAACCACCACTGGCCAAACTCCCCTTGGCGTCCAGATGTCCTTTTTCTCTCTTTCTCTGCTGTACCACCCCACTGCTCTCCACTGCTGTGTTCCTTCACTCTCAATGTTTAGCGCTTGTGTCTGTGCCCGCTAAGGTCTCAGGTTTTTGTGGGCACAGGATGTGGGGTGTGGTGAGCCAGAGTGGTCTTGGAAATGTAACATTTGGGCATGAAAATAGGAGTGCCTGTTCCCACTTAGGTCCATGGGCACAGGTCCGAGGGTGGAGCCCTCGCCAGGGATCCTGCCCTTCTCTACCTAGCACTTCTCTGCCTCCTGTCCATATCAGTTTTGCCCAATTGGAAGCTAATGTAAGTGTTCTCAACACGTTTAAGGTAGGCTACACTAAGCCGTGATGTTTGGTAAGTCAGGTGTATTAAGTGCATTTTTGACTTACCATATTTCAACTCACATTGGGTTTAACAGGGCCTAATTTGATCATAAGTAGAGAAGCATCTGCAGTTGCTTCAGTCAGTTCCTGTCCATTTGATGGCTGCTTAGATGGAGGGATGAATTCCTGGAGCTTCCTACACCACCATCTTCTGTGACATCCCTTCCCCAAGATTTGGATTTATTTTTTGCCCTGGTGGCCTCTTGTAGCCTGATAAATCTTTGTTTCAACGAGGTCAAGGTAATGGGGTAAATTCTTTGTGGGGTGGTTGGCTGCATTTTGTTTAAACTTCACAGATTTTAGTACTGATCCTAATTTTTAATTTTACTAATGTGATATACACACTTACGTAATTAAAAAACAAACCCTGGGCCAGGTATGGTGGCACACGTCTGTAATCCCAGCACTTTCAGAGGCCAAGGCGGGCGGATCACTTGAGGTCAGGGGTTTGAGACCAGCCTGGCCAACATGGTGAAACCCCGTCTATACTAAAAATGCAAAAAATAGCCGGGCATCATGGCACGTGCCTGTAATCCCAGCTACTTGGGAGGCTGAGGTAGGAGAATCACTTGAACCCGGGAAGTGGAGGTTGCAGTGAGCCCAGATTGCACCACTGCATTCCAGCCTGGGCAGCAGAGCGAGACTCTGTCTCAAAACAAACAAACAAACAAACAAACAAAACCCTGAGTGTGATTATATACATAATTCAATTACATTGCATTTGCTTCTGAAATTTATATAAATCTAAATTAGGCAGTCACTTTTTGTGTAGGATTTATTTATATTTGAAAGCCACAAATGACCCATTTAAGCTATTTTTTTTTCATAGGTCAGTGAAACAATGTCTTAGAAAGAAACATTTTTGTTTTCTCTGTTCTGTTCTATGACATTTTTTTTTTAGTCACGTACAGCCTTAGTGACAAAGAAACATTGGTCCTCTGTCCTACATTTTCACTATCTTTTTCCCTCTGGTCAGAATAATCTCAAATTTACATGTTAAAAACAATCAGTAAGAGAACTATATCACATTTTTAATAGGATGGAAAGTTTTCAACTTTATCACAAAGACAATGAATGTGGAGGCTTTCCGTTTGAAGATAAAACTATTCATTTAAAAAATTTTAAAAATTACAATGTTTCCAGTAGCTTCTTTTTGAATTACTAACATATTCCACACTCTAGTAATGGTTTGGCCAGCTAATTGTTAGTTTTTGCTTTAAAATGTTCTAAATTCCTGTTTTACTTTTGAAAAATGACAACATAGATGTTTGGAGGGTTATTTTCTGCTTAATGAAAGATCTAGAAACATTTTTTATTCCAAGAAAAAATTTCACTTGCCTTTAAATAAAGATATACCTTTTGACCAAACAGATTTTCTTTTTCTTTTTTTTTCTTTTCTTTTTTTTGAGACAGAGTTTCACGCCTGTCGCCCAGGCTGGAGTGTAGTGGTGTGATCCTGGCTCACTGTAACCTCTGCTTCCCAGGTTCAAACGATTCTCTTGCCTCAGCCTCCTGAGTAGCTGGGCTTACAGGTGGTGTGCATGACCACACCCGGCTAACTTTTGTATTTTCAGTAGAGACGGGTTTTCGCCATGTTGACCAGGGTGGTTTCAAACTCCTGACCTCGGGTGATCTGCCTGCCTCGGCCTCCCAAACTGCTGGGATTGCAGGCTTACTGCAAACCCTTTACCACTGTTTTTTCTGGCTTTCTAGAGAACTTTCTAGCAAAAGGTTTCTAGAACTTCTCCTTCCTGGCCTAACTGACATTCCCTGTTAGGTGTAGCCTCCCTTTCACTTTTCTTCTGCCTGGAGGAAATGAAGCTGCGTGGAACTTTCTCTTCAAACTTTCCAAGAAAAAAAAGAAAGGCTCTAAGCACTGAATGTGGAGACTAAGGGGGATGAGCTTCAACTCTGCAGCGTTTCCAGCGTAAAACCGTCCTTTCCAGGGCCCGTGTGGCTGTCACTTCAGAGTGGAGGTTGTCTGCTGAGGGACCCCTGACTCAGCTGCTTCCCAGGGGAAGCTCCGTCTTCCGGCACAGGTAATGGCCTGCAGCTCGGTCTCCACCCAGCCCCATCTGAGCAGGCCGGGAGCTCCCGGGCCGTTTCACTTCTCTCCTTCCTGACTCCTCACCATCACCATCGCCCTCTCGCCTCCCCACCCCGCCACTCCTCTCCCACACGTGCCCCTTTCTCCCCTTCCTCTGCGTCTGCTCTTCTCAGAAGTAAGCTTACGAAGCAAAGTTGCGACTTTGAATTCCTGTTTTTCCAGCCACCCTCATGTGACAGGATGTCTCCTCAGTAGACGCTTTCCCTAAATTCAGGAGCCCTTTAAAAGGGAGGGCTTCCGCTGTAGTTCTTTTCAGCTGGGCAGCTCTGGGAACTTGGATTAGGTGGAGAGGCAGTCGGGGGGCCTCGTTGTTTTGCGTCTTAGTTCCGCCCTCCTGTCCATCAGGAGAAGGAAAGGGTAAACCCTGGGCCATGAGGCTGCCCCTGCTCCTGGTTTTTGCCTCTGTCATTCCGGGTGCTGTTCTGCTACTGGGTAAGTCTGCTCTGAGGCAGGGGGCTCTCTGACTTGGGGGGCCGGAACCCCACCTTCCTCTTCTGGGTTACTGTGAATGGGTTCGTTTCAACACCTTTGTGAGGAGGAAACGGGGTTCCCCTGCACCACACAGTCCACGGCTAAGCCTGCTGCCTTCACCTGGCGGCCAGGCATGGGAGGCCTGGAGCTGGAGGAGGGAGGACGATGCGTCTCAGGGCTCGGCTGCTGCGCGGCTGGGAGCCCTACAGACCTTCAGTGTCCTCCTGACTTCTCTCATCGCTCGTTGTTCCTTCCCTGTTTTCTTCGTGCAGAAATTTCCTGCTCTGTGGTTTACTCTTTTCTGGTTTTCAATTCACACTATTTCTGTCTCACCGCCAACAAACACCTTCTAAGTGTCTTTGGCTGGAAGGAGGGCAGCCCTGATGTCTCCCCGCGTCTTAGGTCCAAGGATATCATCGCAGATCATCCCCCCCCCAAAAGTGATTCTAAGCGATTTCCATGCTTATTTTTTTTCTGCCAGAATCATTCAGACACTTGATTGTTAGAAAGTTCATCCTTATCTGTATTCTAGACTATTCAAACTGCCGCATAAGCAGATCGATTCCTGTTTTTCTTCTTTTTCTGGAGATTAGAGATTACTCATTAGGAACAGCTCCAGAGTTGTTCAAATTCTCAAATACCTTTTCCAGTCTGTCTTTTCTATTTCTCTAGACTCAGCTGCTTAAACTTCAGGATGGGAGTGCCTCGGGGGATTTTCATTGCTGGTTCTATTTGGAGATGATATAGAAGAGATTTCAAATATGATTTTTTGGTTTCTGATCCCCCTTTATTTCTATGAAATCAACAAACACTTGCAGAGAATGGTTTGTGCCTACGATCTACTCTATGCACTGATGTGAAGGTGGGTAGGAAGTTTCCTGGGAAGAGAGTATTTTAGTACCGCAAAGGTTAAATCATATTAAGTATTGAGTAGTAGTGATTATAAAAACACAGGTGAAGGTGGTATGGTTTACACCCTGTCTCTCTCACTCACTAGCTTTGTGACCTTGGGCAGGCTACTTTATTTCTTTGTGCTTTAGTTTCCATGTCTATAAAACGGAAAGAATAATATTACCTGCCCCCATCAGTTTTTGTGACGATTCAATGAGTAGCAATATGTGAAATGTTTAGAACAGAGTATGACCCATAGTAAGAGCCTTATAAGTGTTAGCTATTAAAATCAGTGGCAGAAAAGCAGTACATAAAAGGCCAAATAAAAAGGATAGACGAAATTAATTTTATTTTTATTTTTGAGACAGACTCTCATTTTGTTTCCCAGGCTGGAGTGCAGTGGTGTGATCTTGGCTCACTGCAACTTCCACCTCCCGGGTTCAAGCGATTCTCGTGCTTCAGCCTCCCGAGTAGCTGGGATTACAGGCATGCACCACCATGCCCAGCTTTTTGTATTTTTAGTAGAGACGACGTTTCACCAGGTTGGCCATGCTGGCCTTGAACTCCTGACTTCAAGTGATCTGCCCTCCTCGGCCTCCCAAAGTGCTGGGATTATAGGCGTGAGCCACAGCGCCCAGCCCTGATTTTACTAATATATTTTATTTCACCCAGTAACTCGGAAATATTATCACTCAACATTTAATCGATTTGGGATATTTTCCCATTCATTTGTTGAAACTAACTCTTCAAAATCTGGTGAGTATGGTATACTTATAGCACATCTCAATTCACAGTAGTGTCATTTTAAGTGTACAATGGTCACATGAGGTGACTGGCTGTCATACTGGGCTGCACAGATACAGTGCCTAATTTTCTTTAAACTGACTCAATAACGTTTCTGAGCTATAGGAGTATTTCCCTCTTCCTGACAGCAGGATGCCCTCCTCTGACTAATGTCTTCCTCTTCATAGGCACAGATATTGGGGAGAGAAGGGGGATGCTGAAGATCTGTTTACTTGGAGAATAAACAAACAAAAAATTCAAGGGACCCCCTTCCAGATTTTTTTTTTCCTACGTGAAAGCCTGTAATTTGTGTTGTTTTGTTTTTTGAGACGGGTTTCACTCTGTCACCCAGGCTGGAGTGCAGTGGTGTGATCATGGCTCACTGCAGCCTTGACATCTGGGCTCATGCAATCCTCCCACCTTGGCCCACTCCCACCTCTCCAGTAGCTGGGACTTTGGGCTTAAGCCACTATGCCAAGCTAATTTTTAATTTTTTTTTTTTTGTAGAGACAGGGTCTCACTATCTTGCTCAGGCCGATCTCAAACTTCTGGGCTCTGGTGATCAACCCACTTTGGCCTCCCATAGTGCAGGATGATAGATGTGAGCCACTGAACCCAGCCTGTAACTTTTATTTTATCTTTTCTTGGCCCACGAAGCATGTGATTGGAGGAATTTGTGTAAAGGCAGGGCACCTGCTTAGTTAGCAGCAGGTTAAAGCTATGGGAAGCCTCAAGACCTCTCCCCTGGCTTCCTGCCCACTAGGAAAACCCATGGGAAGGTCTCCCTACTTGCAATCGGTTTATTTCTCTTCAATCCACAACCCTTCCTTCCACCTTCAGGAGAGCATCCCACAGCATTAGCACCGTAAGTCTCTGTGGGCTGCTGCCAACAGATGGGCTGGTTCTACCCAGTGGGGTCCAGGAGGCTAGAGGTGAACAGGGCTAGACGCTCACCTTTCCTACTGTTGTTCTTGCCGCGCTATCTTTTTTAGCACTCAGCAGCAAGGTTTCCAGCTCAATTGGGTTAGAATCATGGTAGATGCACCATGAGAGCCGGTGGGACACAGAGGTTAGACCACAGCAAAGAAGTTTAACCTGGAAATGGGAGGGTTTGGCTCACAGGTAGTGGTGTATTGGCAAACTTAACTCCCGGTTCCTAGAAGGAAAGAAAGGAAGCACTGATTTGATTTATGCTGTGTACTGATGTCCATGCTGTAAATATTCCCACCATGGTTGATTTCAAACTACTGACTTGATGCCACTGGGGGCAGAGTTGGGAAGAGACGCCAACAATAGGCTTTTTTTTTTTTTTTTTTTTTTAGATGGAGTCTCTCTCTGTCACCCAGCCTGGAGTGCAATGGTGTGATGTTGGCTCACTGCAACCTCTGCCTCCTGGGTTCAAGCAATTCTCCTGCCTCAGCCTCCTGAGTAGCTGGGATTACAGGCGACCGACACCACACTCGGCTAATTTTTTATATTTTTAGTAGAGATGGGGTTTCACTATGTTGGCCAGGCTGGTCTTGAACTCCTGACCTCGTGACTTGCCCACCTTAGCCTCCCAAAGTGCTGAGATTATGGGCATGAGCCACCATGCCTGGCCAACAATAGGCTCTTACTAGCTGCTGCTATTGGTCCCAGGGCAACATGGAGCCTTTCTAGGCTCTGGGAAGGTGCTCAGTGGGTCAGGTAGTATCATAAAAAGCCTAGGACATCTGCAAAAAATGAAAATGAGAGACGTCTTGGTGGACAGAGAAGCCTTAGAATCATGGAGCATTCAAGCAAGAAGAAACTTGGAAATGATGCATTTTGACATCATCATTTTATAGGTGAAGCACGAGGCTCAGGGAGGTAAAATGTCCAGAAGGTGACTGTTCAGCAGGTAGACATAGATCCAGGACTTTGCTCAACAGCTTGTACTTTTCCACGTCCCCTTAGATTTCTTGCTACAACATTAGATCAAGTAAGTGCAAATTAGGTTATTCCTGTTGCCGTTTGCGGGGCTCACATTTGGCTGGAAGGGATCCAACTGTGGTTCTGACATCGACATCACGCTAATGGTATAATCCTAATACTCCTCTATTTAATTTCCCTCATTGAAATGCTGAGAAAGGTAATTATTATCATGTAATTATCACAGTAGTGGTTTTTCACAATCACTCTTGAAAACTTTGATTCCAATATAAATGTATGTCTTCTGTTAAATATTGATTCTTCAAGGTATTTTTTCACAAAACTGAATTAAGTGGGAGAAAAATACAAGCACCTTTCTCCTTTTTAAATTTGTTCTCCATCTTTCTCAGTGTTTGTATCTAGAAGCCTGAGCTAACTTTTATGCTTTGGAACATATGGCTAGATTTTATATATATACGTGTATATATATACACGTGTATATACACATATATATATACACGTATATATACACATATATACATATATGTGTGTGTGTGTGTATATATATATATATGTGTATATATATATATGTATATATATATTTTATTGAGGCAGGGTCTCACTCTGTCACCCAGGCTGGAGTGCAGTGGCATGATCATGGCTCAGTGCAGCCTTGGCTTCCCGGGCTCAAGTGATTCTCCCACCTCAGCCTCGTAAGTAGCTGGCACTATAGGTGCATGCCACCATGCCTGGCTAATTTTTGCAGTTTTTGTAGAGATGGGATTTTGCCATGTTGTCCAGGCTGGTCTCAAACTCCTAGGCTCAAGTGATTTGCTCACCTCGGCCTCCCAAAGTGCTGGGATTACAGGCATGAGCCACCATGCTCAACCTTAGCTTTTAACAGTTGTGCAACTTTTGGTTTAATCTGCAAATATTGTACATGAATGACTGTAGTAGAAACTTAGACCTCAGGGGCCCATAGCTTCCCATAAAGCAGATGGGAAGATGTGACCTTTCCCTATGTGAGAAAGCTGAAGCTCTGAAGATTCAGTGGCTCGCAGAAGTCAGGTAGTCAGTAAAGACCAGAGCTAACTCTTCATTATGATCTTCAGACTCGGAGGCTAAGAAGTAGATAAATTCACTACCTGGAGTGTGTTGATCAGGAAAGATATAATGTGGTTCAAAATAACACTATGTTAAAAGAAGGACTTAAATCCCTTTATCTGTATCAATTTTTTTTAGACTTTTCACTTCAAGAGGGGGAAAGGAAGGAATTAATATTTATCAAGTGTGTATTAGATGCAAATGATATGCTGGGTGCTTTACATAAATGATCTCATTTAGAAGTTCATGGTAGCTCTACCAGACAGCGTTATTATCCCCATTTTACAGATGAGGAAGTAGAGGCTAGAATGACTAATAGCACTAAGGCAACACAGCTACAAAATGGTGGAACCAGGATTTGATAGCAAGTCTATCAACCCCAAAGAAGATAACCCTCCACACCACGCCCCCTGAGGCTGGAAACCCTGCGGTTCCGTGTTCTCAGTCCTTCCGTCCCTCTCTTTTTTTTTTTTTTTTTTGAGACAGAGTCTTGCTCTGTCGCCCAGGCTGGAGTGCAGTGGCGCCATCTCGGCTCACCGCAACCTCCGCTTCCCGGGTTCAAGTGATTCTCCTGGGATTATAGGCGTGCGCCACCCTCCCCGGCTAATTTTTGTATTTTTAGTAGAGACAGGATTTCGTCATGCTCACCAGGCTGATCTTGAACTCCTGACCTCAGGTGATCCCTCCTGCCTTGCCCTCTCAAAGTGCTGGGATTACAGGCGGGAGCCACAGCGCCTGGCCAGTCCCTCTTTCTACACTGCTGCAACAGTTCTCTGCTCTTTAATTTCATCTTATTCTGAAACATCTCACACAGTCTGTACGACTGATTTTGCCAAGTTAACAATAATAATAATGAATCTATATTAAGCAATTCCTGTGTCAGGAACTCTTCTAAGCACTTTATTTAGATGATCTCATTTCATTCGCACGATGATGAGGAGGTACTGCTATTTCCCCCTTTATTTTATAGACGGGGAAGTGGAAGCACAGTGTAATGTTGAACTTGGCCAAGGTCACACAGCCAGCGAGCAGCGGAGTCTGTTACCTGGGAGCCAAACCCTAGAGCTCTGATTATGTCATGATCAGATTGACATGATACATACATAAGGCGAACGAATCAGTTAGTGGGGCTATGCACGGAAGAAGAAAGAGCAGTGTAGTGTCAGCTTCTTACCTAGTAAAGGGTTTTGTTTATTTATCTTAATGGGGATCTGGGGAGGCTGGCATTCAAAGGCTGAAGAAATAGGAGTGAGAGGAGAAACTAGCTGTGGACAGGTAGGAGGGTTCGGAATCCAGGACACGGGTATGGTGGTCGGCAGGAGGAAGGAAGCCTCTTCTACTGACATGGGGGTGAATGGCCCCGGGAAGGTGTAGATATTCATATCTTTAACGTGGTAGGAGGCAAGTTGGAAGAGTTTCTTGGCCTCTGTTTTGTCCTTGCAGGCAGACCCATACTGGGTTCATATTTTGTATTTTTTCCAAATGGCCAATTGCAATGACCTAACTCAGTAGTTTCCCTGAATATTTTGGGTCTGAATGAAGGATCAAAGTGACAAATGAAGTAATTCTCCATTTTTTTCTTTTGTTCAACATTTCTTTTCTTTCTTTTTTTTTTTTTTTTTGACATGGTGTCTCGCTCTGTCGCCCAGGCTGGAGTGCAGTGGCACGATCTTGGCTCGGTTCAAGCTCCGCCTTGTGGGTTCAAGAGATTCTCCTGCCTTAGCCCCCCATAGCTGGGATTACAGACATGCACTACTACATCAGCTAATTTTTGTATTTTTGGTAGAGACGCGGTTCCGCCATGTTGGCCAGGCTGATCTCAAACTCCTGACCTCAGGTGATCTGCCTGCCTTGGCCTCTTGTTCAACATTTCTTAGCCTAAGACTCTGACTAACACCCCCCATCAGCCCCCAGCACCTGGCATAGCTTCTTGAATGTACTAGGTGCAGGGTAAATATTTGTTTTTCACTTAATTTGGGGTCTTTGGGGAAAGCATAGGTACATTTATTTAACTGAGGCTGGTGAATATATTTCTTAGTTTGGGTTCCCCAAGAAGCTATCCACAGACAATTGCACTCTGGTTTGAGGGCAAGTTAGTTTATTTGGGAAGTGAGCCGAGGAAACACTGGCAGGGGAACGGGGAAGTGAGACAGAAAGGGAAGGTGTGTGGACACCCAGTGACCGCTGTGGGCAATGGAGCGTAGGAGCCCTCGGCGATGGTGTGGGATGGGTGCCTCGGACTCATCCCTTCCAAGGTGCAAGAGATTTAGAGCCTTCAGCAGTTCTCCTTGGCCTCTGATGAAGGCCTCCTCCTATAGGGCATTTGTTTTCTGACCCATCTAATTTGTGCCATGTTTGAGCCTAGCGGGCACTGATAGCCAGAAAAGGCCCCCAGGCCAAAAGACGTGGTGCTGGCATTTGTGAGTGGGTCCTGCATGCACCTACATAGTGAAGGCCACGGAGAAATAGTATAAATCTGGAGGCATCTGCTACAGCTACTTGCTGCTTTTCCTCTTATCCGGCTTCTCTGTCTTCCAGAAGTTACTGTCTTTTGTGTTCCAATGTCAGCATTTTATTTGCTGATAGTCAGGAAAATCTAAAAATCTATAAGAAAATGTGGCATATCATACTTATCACCCTGAACAATCACCTTTAATAACCTAATTTTCTTTGCTAGTAGGCTTGGGAATTTAATGACTTGCTCAATGTCGTGGACTAATTTTAAAAATGCTTAAAAGAAAATCCAGGCCAGGCGCGGTGGCTCACGCCTGTAATCCCAGCACTTTGGGAGGCCGAGGCAGGTGGATCACTTGAGATCAGGAGTTTGAGAACAGCCTGGCCAACATGGTGAAACCTCGTCTCTACTAAAAATACAAAAATTAGCCGGGTGTGGTGGCACATGCCTGTAGTCCCAGCTACTCAGGAGGCTGAGGCACGAGAATCGCTTGAACCTGGGAGGCAGAGGTTGCAATGTGCTGAGATCACACCACTGCACTCCAGCCTGGCGACAGAGTGACTCTGTCTCAAAAAACAAAACAACAACAACAACAACAACAACAAAATCCACACCTATGTTACTGGATGTTTAGTCTTTAATCATTTTTAACCTGAGATATTGGGTTGAAACTTACTGCTTCTTTATTAAATGTATTTTGACCCTTGATATTTTTGCCCCTGGAGTTAACCACAGCAGAGAGTGTGCTCTGCGTGGCAGGAAACTTATCTCTTTCGTTTGTCTTTGTATTGTCATTAGCATAGCATCTGGCATGTGGTCATTGTTTGTCAAATATTTGTTGAAAAATCAATGTGAGATTAGTAAGATCAAGTTAGGATGGAAGGAGAATCACTGCAATTCTGGAAATAAATTTCTGATGTGTAAGGATTAAAAAAAGAAACTCACATATTAGATCCTACAAATGAGATTGCAGAGAAATGAAAACAGCAACCGACTGTGTTGATCCGTTCATCTTTGCCTATTTCTGTTACAAAAACATAATTAGTATGGACAAAAATAGGATGTTTATAAATGTTAGTGTGGTTAATATTGGTAAAAATGCCACAAGCTGCTTTTTGGCCAATGTCTTGAATATGCCTTCAGAGGAAGAAGTATGACATTTTAAGTCAGACGTGTTGCAGAGATGATGATAAAAGCAAAATGACATGCTGATTACTGGGGGAGAAGAATAATGCACGATGAATGTATCACCATAGAGCAATAGTTTTACATTTCCTTGTATTGTCTAGCAAAGGCAATATCAAACTTACACTGCTTCCTAATGGCAAAAGATAAATAAAGGAAACAAGAATAGATAAGTGTGTATTGAAATAGAACCTTTTCGTTTCCAATTACTCTTTTTGTAAGTATACACATTTCTAAATTTCTCTTCAGTAAAAATAAGCTTTCAGGGGGACAAACGAATATTCAATATACCTGTAACCATCCATCTATCATTAGATAAATAATTTATCTGGGTTACTGGTCAAGATGCTTCTGCTTTAATAAACATTCTTTCATTCATTCAACTAATTACTTGTTGAGAGATCATTTATGCTCTCCAAAGAGGGACTGCAGCACTAAATCAGAAAGATCAAGTACCTCATCTCATGAAATTTACATTCCAGTAGGGGACTACGGACAGAGCATTAGTAAACAAATTGAAGAAGAATATATTTTAAGATGGTTATGGATATTATATGGTAAATAAAAGAATAAAATGAGTTAGGATGATCAGCCTGCTAAGATGTTGACACTTGGCCGGGCGCAGTGGCTCTCACCTGTAATCCCAACACTTTGGGAGGCCGAGGTGGGTGGATCACTTGAGGTCAGAAGTTCGAGACCAGCCTGGCCAACATGGTGAAACTCTACCTCTACTAAAAATACGAAAATTAGCTGGGCGTGGTGACATGCACCTGTAATCCCAGCTACTCGGGGAACTGAGGCAGGAGAATAGTTTGAAATCAGGAGGCCGAGGTTGCAGTGAGCCAAGATGGCGCCACTGTACTCCAGTCTGGGTGAAATAGCAAGGGTCTGTCTCAAAGAAAGAAAGAAAAGGAAAGTTGACACTTGAGCTATGACCTTAGTGAGCATCCCAAGAAGAGGGAACTCAAAACATGCAGTCACTAATGTGGAAGTGAGCCTGGAGGGTTTGAGGAGCTGAAAGGTGGTGTAGTTGGTGGTGAGGGCTGATAGGTCACTGGTTCCCTTTCTAATAAACAATGATATAGGGGCTGGATGTATTTTTCCTGGGTACAGGGGTTCCCTTTTGCAAGGTTTAAGTTGTTGAGAACTTGTAATTAGAAACCCAATCTCCTTCCCACCCAGAAAACCTCTCTATAAAGGTAGATGAGAAAGAAAAGAATTTTATTATTGAAGTGAACATTCAACCAGAATATGGTGTACATGACAGGCAATCTGCAAAAGAGATGCGAGAAACAGAAAGAAATCTCACTCTTGTAGGTAGCTCAGTGAAGACCACCTATTATATTAGGTAGGTTTTGCAATTTGGCATCAGGTGACAAGTCAGGCCTGGCTCCTCCCAGAAAACTGGGAGATCAGGTGTTATCTTTTTCGATGATTCCATTTTCAAGAGAGGAAGACTAGAGCCAGACCATGGTGGCTTGGCCTGGGATGGTGGAAATGGAGCAAAGAGAATGAATTAGGATATGTGTATTAAGTCAGAGTTGTGTGTGTGTGTGTGTGTGTGTGTGTGTGTACACAGGGAAGAGGAGGGTGGAGAGAGGGAGAGAGAGAGACTTATTTAAGGAATTGGCTCACACAATCGTGGAAGCTGGCAAGTCCAAAACCTGCAGGGGTAGAGGAGTATGCGGGAAACTCAGGAGAGAATTGATATTGCAGTTTGAGATTGAAGCAGTCTAGAACTGGGCGAGGTGGCCCATGCCTGTAATCTCAGCAGTTTGGGAGGTCGAGGCGGGAGGATCACTTGAGCCCAGGAGTTTGAGACCAACCTAGGCAACAAAGTGACACCCCTGTCTCTACTAAAAATAAAAAATATTAGCTGGTGTGGTGGCACAGGTCTGTAGTCCCAGCTACTCGGGAGGCTGAAGTGGGAGGATTGCTTGGGCCCAGGAATTCAAAGCTGCAGTGAGCTGTGATTGCACTACTGCACTTTAGCTTGGGCAACAGAGCAAGATCCTGTCTCGAAAACAGATGAACAAACAAAAACAGAAATAAAGCAGTCCAGAGGCAGAATTCATTCTTCAGGGACTTCCCCCTTTTTCTTCTTCTTCAGCTTGTTTCTCTTAAGATCTTCGCCTGATTGGATGAGGCCCACCCACACTGAGGAGGGTGAGCTGCTTTACTCAAAGTTGGCTGATTGAAATGATCATCTCATCTTTAAAAAAATTCCTTTATAACAACATCCAGTCTGGTGCTTGATCAAATTTCTGGGTGCCAAGACCCAGCCATGTGGACACATAAAATTAACCACTGCAGTATATTTTTGGGTAGAGCCGGTAGATTTCACTATTGTCTTAGAATGCAAAAACAAGCTGAAAATCCAGGAAGACTCCAAGGTTTTATCTTATGGATCTCAGGGGATGGTGGTGCCAAGAATGAGAAAGAGAAGTTTGGATGTTACTCATTAAACGCTGTCTTAAAGTGAAATTAAGATGGACTCAGATAAAAATTAGACATATAAAAGTCAAACAAGTATAAAAACATCTGAAGGAGGAACATTATTCGTGCATAAAGATGCCTTCTCTTAAAAGACTGGTTACCAACCGGTTAATTGACTGAATTTGACCAGTTAATAAGACTGTTATTTGACAATACAATGAAAATGGCCAAAGTATAAGGTGGAAGATATATTTACTATTATTACCAATGAGGTATTACTAAGCAAAGCTATCTGAAAAGTGGAAGATAAGTCCAGGTTAAAAAAAAAAAAAAAACAGTAGGTGGAATAACACAAACAAGTTACATTACATTTAGAGGCTAGTATGGTGGAGTGTACATATATCTATGGCAAAAGTTTCAGAGTTCGTCACATTTTGAGATTAGAGAAGATAATTTACCTTTGCATAAAGCAAATGATCATAGTCACTGTTTTTTAAAAAATCGTTTTTATTTTCCTATTTCCCATGTTTCATTGTGAGCAAAGCCCTATATTATCAAAATTCTCATTTTATTGCCAAGGTAGAAAATTACTCATTTTGTCCCACTAGGGCACGAGCAGTTACAAAATGAGATCGAGTGTGGAAGGAAGCTCAGCTAGACGGGAGGAGATTGGGACAGGTATTGTATGTTCGGTGGACAGATGTCAATTGCAGAGAAGCCAGCAGAGGCAGGTGTCCGGATCCAGGCTTTAGTGAGTTCGGATTCCAAGAAATGAAAGTACCATGAATGAGTAACCCAGCAGAGGAGCCCAGGCAGAGGTGTGAAGTTGCAGAGAACTAGGAAATCAGGTGGCATAGAGGCAGCGAGAGTAAGTCTTACTCACTCTAAGTAAGACAGCATTTAATGCGTTAACATCCAAACTTCTCTTTCTCATTCTTGGCACCATCATCCCCTGAGATCCATAAGCTAAAAACCTAGGAATCTTCCTGGATTTTCAGCTTGTGTTTGCATTCTAAGGCAATAGAGAAATCTACCGGCTTTACCCAAAAATATACTGCAGTGGTTAATTTTATGTGTCAACATGGCTGGGTCTTGGCACCCAGATATTTGATCAAGCACCAGACTGGATGTGGCTATAAAGGTTTTTTTTTTTTTAAAGATGAGATGATCATTTCAAGGTAGGAGAGAGGCAGGAGATCTGGAACTAGTGTGGACAAGAGCATATAGAGGAGCATGTCAAGAGAAAACCTTTTGAGGCAAACATTTATTATAAGCTTTGAGCTTATGGGTCTAGAACTGATCTCAGAGTGTAAGTGGTGCTAACCTCCTTGGGGCGTTCAGAACAGGAAATAGAATACGGCTTCAAAAAGGCTTTGGAAACACTGAAGGACTCTACTAGTGGTCTGATTCTAACTTTGTTTGATTTGGCTGGAATTATTTAATTAAAAATAATGAGCTCATTTAGTCAGAACCTCAAACATCTGCACTACTGCCAGCTCATTTTGAAAGAACAAGGTGAGTACATGGAATTTAGGAAAACTTCACAAAATGTGTTTATGTTTATGTCACAAAATTAAAGCACTCAGTTACTTTCATTTCTATATTCCTTAACAATAAAGAAAAGAGAGAAAGCCCTACATGAACTCAATTTTGATTTAATTAAAGGAAAAAAAATGCTTACCAGATCCTTTTTTCCTCTTTTGCAAGAGGAAGTTCCGTTTTGCCAGCTAGCAGCTATGTGCTGTTAAGTATAAGCCATCCTTACATATTTACTTAAATCACCAGTTCCAAATTACAAATATAAAAAATGTTATTTTTAAAGTTATTCTCATAAAATATTCTCTCCAGTGATATAAAACTTACATTGATTTATCCTTTATTGCAAACTTCACTATTAAATTATTAACAAATAATACCACAGTGTGTTGAGATGTGTCACACTTCAAAATCCTATTCTAGTCCAGGCGACATGGCTCCCACTTGTGATCCTAGCTCTTTGAGAGGCTGAAGTGGGAGGATTGCTTGAAGTCAGGAGTTCAAGACCAGCTTAGGCAACACAGTGACTCCATCTCTACAAAAAATAAAAAATTAGTTGGTTATGGTGGTGCAAGCCTGTAGTCCCAGCTACTTGGGAGGCTGAGGCAGGAGGCTCACTTGAGCCCAGAAGTTGGAAGCTACAGTGAGCCATGATTGCACCACTGCACTCCAGCCTAAGCAACAGAGTGAGACCTTGTCGTTTAAAAACAACAAACAAACACATACCTTTTCTAGGACATACATGCGAGTAATTTTTCAGTTTATTCATATTACACAAATTTTCTTTTCCCAGTTGATATTATTCCTTTCTATTTTCTGCCTTGTATGTTCCACTCCTGGACAATTCTTGGGCATGTAAGGTGGGCCTTTGCATGAGACTCCTCACAGTGGACTAGGACATTTTGAGGACATCCAGCTGAGTGCCGGTACCTTGGCAGGCCCTCAGTCCAGTTCTCCCTCCAGCTTCAGGGATTCTCAAAGAGAGCTGGCCCAGGCTCAGTCATCAGTACCTCTTTTCCTGCAATGTTAAGTCTTTAGGGAAATAGAAGAGTTGGAAAATTTGACCTCAAAGATTGTCCTTGTTACATGAATCCACTTACCCATGCTTGCTTTCTTCTTCTTTTCCTGCTTCTGTCTTTTTAAACAGACACCAGGCAATTTTTAATCTATAATGAAGATCACAAGCGCTGTGTGGATGCAATAAGTCCCAGTGCCGTCCAAACTGCAGCTTGCAACCAGGATGCTGAATCACAGAAATTCCGATGGGTGTCCGAATCTCAGATTATGAATGTTGCATTTAAATTATGCCTGGGAGTGCCATCAAAAACGGACTGGGTTGCTATCACTCTCTATGCCTGTGACTCAAAAAGTGAATTTCAGAAATGGGAGTGCAAAAATGACACACTTTTGGGGATCAAAGGAGAAGATTTATTTTTTAACTATGGCAATAGACAAGAAAGGAATATTATGCTCTACAAGGGATCAGGTTTATGGAGCAGGTGGAAGATCTACGGAACCACAGATAATCTATGCTCTAGAGGTTATGAAGGTGAGATGCCTGGAATTTTTACCTTTGTGTTGAAATTTTCTCGTCTTCTTAGTTAGAACCTAATTCAAGAAAATCATCATGCTCTTGTTTGGCGTGTACTAGAAATATCAGTTGATCAGCATCTTCGTGTTTTCAACTATTCTGTAGGACTACTCTGAGGACATGATGGTGCATAAATGTGGTTAAAAAGTCCTGACTGATACTTTAGCTATTTTTACTTAATGGGAAGGCATTCTTTTAACTTTCTCTGAGGTTTTATTTTTTTAACTATGGGCTACATTTTTCAGAAAATCATTTTCATTGTAGTCTTTGACCCAAAGCCTTCTAGTTAACCTTATAAAGTTGCAGTGATAAATACGTTTAGCCAAATATTTCTTTTCCTTTAAGTTATCCCTGGAAAAATGATCCATAGAACATTCTTTCCCAATTTAGATTGCCTAAGATGAAATCTCAGCAGATTCCTTGGCGACATGGGATTCTAAATGTTTCTGATTTATTTTGTCAGGTTATGGGTATTTAGAGACTGTAATAATCAGAAGATTATAAAATGCGAAGGATTAGCTTGTAAATTAATATGCAGTCTACTTAGCCATCAGAGAAGGTGATACCTCCAATGCGGTGGGAAGAATCCTCTTACATATAGTTGGTTTCTTGACCTCTTGAAGGTTAGATAAGATCAGGGTATTTAGTTCTTTCTTATGTTGACCAAATTTCACTATGTGGTGGCTGCACAGAAAACAAAACAAAAATACAACACAACTTGAAGCCTTGTTACAAAGGCTGGTCTCTTGAGTGAGATGATGTTATAATCACATTTTAGGTTTGGATACTTGGTTATTGTGAAGTGTTATCTAGAACAACCTCAAGGTCAGAGAAAGAGCCTACTTTTGGGGACAAGAGATAACCTGTTTCCAAAATTGTTGTGTTACTGGGCTACTAAGATTGGTTGAACCTAGCTTATCTCAGCTAAGACTGAGCATAGCAATTTAGTTCTTTATAAGGCAATAATTTGTGAGCTTTCTATTTTCCATCTAGTTACAGAAGAGGAGAGAGTAGGAATTGAAGTACAGTGAGAGAAGGGCTCAGAAATAAGTTATTTTGAAGTATTTTTCAAACATAATATAGGTTTAGAAGTGATATGAGAGGTAAGCTAAGTGAACACAAAAAAACCTTTCAGGAGAAACTCAACAGAAAATTACAAGGAAGGAAAAGGGTGAATTAAACTTGACCGAGTCAAATTCCACAGATGGGACAATTGTGCTAATTGAGGAGTTTAACTTGAGGAAGATCGGTGCTAAGAAATCGGATTTTTATTTTATTTTAAAATATAATATTATACTTCCCTCACCCCCTACCCTTTCTGTTTCCCCACCGGTTTTGAGACAAATATGCATAGGGTTTGGGCTAACAGTTCTCAAACTTTAATATGCTTAAGAATCACTTGGAGAGTTTGTTAAAAATACAGATCCTAAGCACACCCTTCTACTAGATTCTTAATACACATATCGGGAAAAAGCCCAGGAATCTATTCAATGATTTCTATGAAGACCTGGGTGATTCTGCGGCATAGGGTCTATTGACTACATTTTGCATACTCTCCAAAGATCTCCCAGCACTTAAGATGATCCTGCTCCTCCGTTCTAGCTCCACAGAGTGACCATGAGATTGGGAACACACATTAGAACTGAAGACAGTGTCGAGAGGATGTATTGTAGGGTCTCTGTATCTCTGATGAGAACATGGGGGAGGGGGTGGAATTGTGGAACTTTTTGAAAATAGGAATTATTTTAGAAGAATGGAACCAGAATTGTAGACTTAAATGGATTTGATGGTTATTAGGAAGTTCAGACTCCAAGAAGAAGACAAATTGACTGCAGTTACATGATGTGTCAGTGAGGTAGTTGGGATTCTTTTGGCCTCATCAGTGTTGGGTGTATAGAATGGCTCAGTAATTATTAAATAGAGTTAGTTAATAAAGCTGGCAGATGTGGTGGCTCATGCCTGTAATCCCAGCACCTTGGGAGGCTAAGGCGAGAGGATCACTTGATTTCAGGAGTTCAAGACAGCTTGGGCAACCTAGTGAGACCTAAACAAAATGTAAAAATAAGCTTGGTACTGTGGTGTGCACCTGTAGTCCGAGGTATTCAGGAGGCTGAGGTGGGAGGATTGCTTGAGCCCAGGGAATTGAGGCTGCAGTGAGCCATAATTGCACCCCCTACTGCAGCCTGTGTGACAGAGTGAGATCCTGTCTCAAAAATAAAATAAGTAAATAAAGCTATATCTCATTGGCATCTATAAATCCAGCACTGAACATTTCTTGGCTAGTGATGAACAGTACAACTAACCCCAAGGTGGTCTTGACTGGTTTCCTTCGTACGAAGAAACGGTTATCCCAGTGACTAAGAATGGCACAATTATTTCTGAATACAGCATGTTCCTAATACAATATATGATTTGGAGACCATTCCCATAACTTAGTGGAACTAAAGCTAGAATAGCATTTTAAAGTTATTAACAACGACCTTATTGACAAAAAAGGAATTTTGAGGTCATTAAAAATAAACATAATATTTAAAGAGGACTTGATAATTACAATGAGTAAAGGAAAAAGAAAAGAGGTCAATAACTCACATTATTGTGCTCTTACTATGTGCTACATGTTTTATAAGCTTTATAATATCAGAATGACTAAATGTCTTTTAAGAAATTTTTCTTCCTTCTTTTTAAGATTTATTTTTTGAGATAGAGTCTCACTCTGTCGCCCAAACCGGAGTGCAGTGGTGTGATCTCGGCTCACGGCAACCTCCGCCTCCCGGGTTCAAGCGATTCTCCTGCCTCAGCCTCCTGAGTAGTTGGGATTACAGGTGCCTGCCACCATGCCCGGCTAATTTTTCTATTTTTAGTGGAGACAGGGTTTCACCATTTTGGCTAGGCTGATCTCAATTCCTGACCTCTAGTGATCCGCCTGCCTTGGCCTCTCAAAGTGCTGGGATTACAAGCGTGAGGCACTGCGCCCAGCTAATAACTTTTTCAAGTCATAGAATCTATAAAATGTAATGGAGAATTCCTACCTAGGGTAAATTCTGAATATCAGTTGGTGGCAAGAGGTCAAATACTTTAATGTAAAAAGTTGTTATCTCTACAAAGATGGAGACTTTAAACATACTGGACAATGTAGCTGTGTGCATTGTTTAGTTCTTAGTGGAGAGATGAGCTTCCTTAACCTTTTTGGCTTAAGCCAAACCATAATCAACAATGATTCTGTGTTTGTTTCAATTAACATTTCTCGTTGAACCCAGAGCTTCCCACTCAATCTGTTGGCCTTCACTTGTTGAAAAGAAAAACCTTGATTGTAGGTGGTATCTAACAGTTTTGAGTGGCTTCTTTTCATGATAGGGATTAGAGAACAATGCCAAAATGTCTATCTTTCCTTATGGTCATTGTTGAGGAACTCAGGTGAAGGCTGGCTTGACAAGAAGTGGTTGGAGGGGATTTAAGTATTGACTATGTGTTTGGGCTATACAGATTTAAGATTATTTTTTTATCTAGAGATTCCAAAGCTCCATGATTCCAATCAAGAGAAAGAACTGTTTCACAGGAAATTCAGAAGTTAAAGCTGGTGTCAATAGAGGAAGGAGGAAAAGACAGTGGAAAATGAAGTGGTACTATGAGTTATTATTACCACTTTAACTAGTACCACTTCATTTTCCACTGTTACTGGTACCACTTTGAATTGTACCATTTGAACATTTTCAAATGGTACAACTTAACAAATTAGTCTCATTTGAAAATGTTCCAAAATACAGTGGAAATGAAGTGGTACTAAGTTATTTGCTAAGTACAGACTGCTCTATGTACCCAGCAAAAGACTAGGGTAGAAGGAGAAGGAAAAAAAATAACAACAACAACAACAACAAAATCCCTGTGTGAGTGCACCAAGTGTGATCAGAAGAGTAAGACCCATTCCTTCAGCAGACTTCTTATTGGAAAGTCAATGTTCAGAAATATCACTCACATTCCAAGTTCAAGTCAATATGTTTTTCCAGCCATGTATACGCTACTAGGCAACGCCAATGGAGCAACCTGTGCATTCCCGTTCAAGTTTGAAAACAAGTGGTACGCAGATTGCACGAGTGCTGGGCGGTCAGATGGATGGCTCTGGTGCGGAACCACTACTGACTATGACACAGACAAGCTATTTGGATATTGTCCATTGAAATGTAAGTACTATTTATCACCAAGAAAAGTTGGGCACATTTAGTCTGATAATGTAGTGAAAGACCTTGAATTTATCTAGAGCATTTTTCCCCAAAGTTATTTCACATTTATGACCTCATTGTACCTACTACAGCCCTTTACAGATGTCATTATTTCCATTTTTCAATGGAGAAAATGATCTCTATTGGCCAAAGACTAGAACACAGATGATGGACTTTATACTGTAGGCTTTGTATGTGTATTTTGATTTTGCCAGTAAGACTAGACTCACCCCTACTATCTCAGCATTCCCTGAGATCATGCTAACAGGACTAGACTGCACCCCCATGGTCCCAATATTCCCTCCATCAAGTGACCTCTTTATTTATTTATTTTTTGAGACGGAGTCTCTCTCTGTCGCCCAGGCTGGAGTGCAGTGGCGCAATCTCCACTCACTGCAAGCTCCACCTCCTGGGTTCACGCCATTCTCCTGCCTCAGCCTCTCGAATAGCTGGGAGTCAGGCGCCCGCCACCACGCCCGGCTAATTTTTTGTATTTTTAGTAGAGACGGGGTTTCACCATTTTAGCCAGGATGGTCTCGATCTCCTGACCTGGTGATCCGCCCGCCTCGGCCTCCCAAAGTGTTGGGATTACAGGCATGAGCCACCGCAACCGGCCATGACCTCTTTATGTTTACCAACTATCAGTTACTCAGCGAAAATCTTCCTGTACGCAATATAATATATACTTAACACTGGAGGTAGGTAGGCATGCTATTATTTTCTCATCTCTGAAATGCCTTACCTTTATGAAACCATAGATCAAAAACAGAATTCAAAGGAAGCCACAAGCATGTGGTTTGATGGAGAAATACGTGAAGGTCCTGAATTTTGTATCAATGTCATCAAAAGGGTTCTTCACAGTGAAAATGATAGTCATGATACTCTTCTTACGTTTAAATTAAGAAGAGTGCCATTTAGTTTCACACAGCTAGAAATCAATAGAACTGGGTAATTTATATGCTTGAAGGTTTCTTAAAAATGAAAATTCAAGTTTTATTGCAAGGATGCAAAATAAGCAGTATTGCATTATCTTAGTGGGAAAGCCCCAGAACAGATGAATTCTTGGTGTTCTTCCATGCTTAAAAATCTGTAAGCAAACAGTGAAGCAGATTTTAGGTGGCGTGGAGGAGGGCATCATGTTGCAAGGCAGAGCTGGGGCTGAGGAAAGAGGAAAAGGAAATATTCCTCTTTGCTTCACGTTCCCCATCACCAGACAGCCTCTTCCTGATGCTGGCTCCACCCGTCCCAGACTTCTTACCCCCCACCCCTCACCTGCTACTTTAGACCAGATCAGAGCAGCTCTTGTTTCCTGGTATCACCCAGAACTCTTTCTCCTGCTGCCCTGCAAAGGGACTGGGCAGAGCAAAGAGCATTCGATATGGTCTGGGATGATTGTGACACCACCTGAGTCATAATAGACTCACAACTATCACAACCCAACTTTCCAGACCACAAATGCACTCGTAATCACACTATTTCAAGCATTATTGTAAAACAGTATAATTACAAAAATATCTGAGTTTGACGAACAAAAGCCAGAATTCTAAGAATTGTCCTTATTTATCTCTCTGGATTTATAATCCCTAATTATCCCACTAAAAGTCAATTTAATTTCTGAGCCCCATATACAATAGTATATGCAATTGTCTTCAGAGTGCAGTCTCTCCAATCCGAATGAATACTCACAAAAGTCCATAGGCTTTCTGTTCATAGCGACACTGCTCTCTCGGTCTTAACTGAGGTAGTTCTATTTTTCTCTCTTACGTCAATCTTTAGAAAGACATTTGATTTCCATTCAAGATTTATAGATGTCGAATTTTTGTATTCGAAGTATTTTTGTCTGAAACACTTTGAGCAATTTTTTTCTAAGATAAAGCAATACTTGGTTTTCAAGTGATAGAAAGTGTCTTTCTCCTTTACTTAATAGGAATGATATTTTCTTAATCTGTTTCATGGAGTTTCTTAAGGGTATATATTTCACGGGTCCAACTATAGCATCTTCCACATAAGTGAAATTGACAAAGGAGTTAGATGAATGTGTGATTTCATGAATGAAATGTTGAGGACAAATGGTAAGTTATTAATCACAAAGAAAACTCGCAACCTTGGAAATCCTTGGATGTGTGTTGGAGTCGTACATTGAGTTTGTTCAGTGGAATAATTTTTTAGTCTTATTACTTGTATTTATGCCTTCACTGTCAAATTATGTATTTTTTAATGTTAAATGTAAAATAATCATAGAAAATAAATTGATTTGATTTCAATATACATTAAAATTTTAAAGCACATTTTGTACATTTAAGATCTTTCTTAAAGGGCTTTATAGTTTTCCAGTCTGTTGCATTTTGTGTTCCTTTCAAAAGAGTTTTTATTTTATTTATTTATTTATTTATTTTTGAGACAGGGTCTCACTCTGTCATCCAGACTGGAGTGCATTAGCGTGATCTTGGCTCACCACAACCTCTGCCTCCCAGGCTCAAGTGATTCTCCTGCCTCAGCCTCCTGAGTAGCTGGGATTACAGGCACCCACCATCATGCCCGCCTAGTTTTTGTATTTTTAGTAGAGAAGGGGTTTCACCATGTTGCCCAGGCTGGTCTCGAACTCCTGACTTCAAATGATCCACCAACCTCAGCCTCCCAAAGTGTTGGGATTACAGGTGTGAGCCACTGTGCCCAGATGAGCATTTTATTTTATATCAGCCTTAAAACTGGCAGGTTTTATACAGGAGGATGAGGAACCAGTTATTAACCTAGTAACACTTAATAGATGCTCTCCACTGTCCGTTGCATTGTTTATTGTAATGCTTTCCTTCCATGTAGACATTTATTTTCAAGTATCATGAGAACAGGAAAAGGAAAAGTCTTGGTTCTCTCAATTCTCTGTAGCAACTTTAGCTTCCAGCATTAGTTGTGTTGGTTTACTGTGGGAATTTGAACTCCTTGGGGAGACGGTATGCAATCAGCAAACCTAAACATTCATTGAGAAATAGGTTTAAATCCCTTGGTTTAAAATATACTTTCTTTAAGTGAAAGGTCAATTGCATTTCCTTCTTACATCATTTATGTCACTTGCCTCCATTCCTAGGTTAAAAAAAACAACAACAACAAAACCCATTTTTATATCTCACATTTTCTACTCTCTCTCTCTATATATTTGGAGACAGAGTCTTGCTCTGTCACTGAGGCTGGCGTGCAGTGGCATGATCTCGGCTCACTGCAACCTCTGCCTCCTGGGTTCAAGCGATTCTCCTGCCTCAGCCTCCTGAGTAGCTGGGATTACAGGCGTGTGCCACCATACCTGGCTAATTTTTTTTTTTTTTTTGTATTTTTAGTAGAGACGGAGTTTCACCATGTTGGTCAGGCTGATCTCGAACTCCTAACCTCGTGATCCGCCCACCTCGGACTCCAAAGTGCTGGGATTGCAGTTGTGAGCCATGGCGCCCGGCATTTTCTACCATATTATAAACAAAACCTTCCTCCACTTGTCTAAAACGAGTTGTTTAAGATATCTCTATCTTCAAATATACTCCAAATTAGTCTTATTTGGATGGTCTCACCGACATAGACATGAAACTAGCAAAACATCAGATCATTATAATTTAAATGTAGCATTACTGATTCAAATTTATTTTTATATAAGCATATAATGATTTTGTAGTTAAAGCATCTTAAAAATTTCTATGCCATTGCCTGAATCAAATTTTGATATGTTTTCTTCCTCTTCGATATGTCATGGGACCACAAGTTTCATATCATGGTGTGCGGTTTGCATATTACAAAAAGGTCGATGATCGCTTCCTCATCAGATATAAAGGGCAATTAGATACAGTTAAGAGTTACAAGAGTGTAGGCTGTGTGCTTATGGAAAATTGCCTAATTTCTTAGTAAATTGAGTATTTCTCAGAACATTTTCAGAGAAGTTATATAATACTTCCTTTTTTCCTCACAAATAAATGAAAAGATTATTACTTCACGTGGCTTTTAAGCAGAATTTTATATTATTAAAAAGAAATATTCACTACATGAAGCATGCCAAAATATTTCATTTGTTTACTAGCTTCACAAACATCATATATGTGAAAAACTATCAATAATATTTTTCTGTATATCATCGGCCGCTTATAGAGTACAACCAGGTTTATGGAATTTATTAGGAATCATAAAATAGCAAAGGAAGAAATCAGCTTGTGATTTTTTACTCTGTGGAATGAAAAAGTTACAAGCAACATTTGCCATTGCTAAGAGCTCCACCTATATTAAATGTATTCTAGCAATGAGAAAACGAGACTCCAAAAGTTAATAATTTATCTGAAGTGAAGTCTCCAGTGAGCGATAGGACCTCAGGTGCAGGCTCAGGCCAGTCTGTCTGCAGGAGTCCGTGACCTTCCCTGCTGACAACCTTATGCTTCCGGAAAGACCAAACTAGAATGTGCAGACAAAGGCAAAATATCCACCTGCTGAGAAGATGTACATTTATTTTCTTTGTTTCCCCTGCCTTACTTTACTAGATCAAGGAATTTGGGCTGGTATCTGTTCTTTTAAAACATGTTTTATTCACTTTGGGAGGCTGAGGTGGGTGGATCACAAGGTCAGGAGATCGAGACCACCCTGGCTAACACGGTGAAACCCCGTCTCTACTAAAAATACAAAAATTAGCCGGGCGTGGTGGCAGGCGCCTGTAGTCCCAGCTGCTGGGGAATGAGGTAGAGGTGACTTGCAGTCAAAGCCCCAGCACTCACCTGATGGCTAACACGGCGAAACCCCGTCTCTAATAAAAAATACGAAAAATTAGCCAGGCATGGTGGCACGCGCCTGTAGTTCCAGCTACTCGAGAAGCTGATGCAGGAGAACTGCTTGAACCCGGGAGGCGGAGGTTGCAGTGGGTCAAGACCACGTCTTTGCATTCCAGCCTGGGCGACAGAGCAACACTTTTTTTTAATTATTATTTTTTGAGACGGAGTCTCCTTCTGTCGCCCAGGCTGGAGTGCAGTGGCGCGATCTCGGCTCACTGCAAGCTCCACCTCCCGGGTTCACGCCATTCTCCTGCCTCAGCCTCCGGAGTAGCTGGGACTACAGCCTCCGGCCACCATGCCCAGCTAATTTTTTTTTGTATTTTTAGTAGAGACGGGGTTTCACTGTGTTAGGATGATCTCGATCTCCTGATCTCGTCGTGATCTGCCTGCTTCGGCCTCCCAAAGTGCTGGGATTACAGGCGTGAGCCACCGCACCTGGCTATTTTTATTTTTATGTATTTAGGGGGTATATGTGCAGATGTCTTGCTTGCATATATTGCATCATGGCAAAGTCTGGGTACCCGAACTGTGAACATTGTACCCAATAGATAATTTTTGAATCCTCACCCTCCCACCCTCCCACCTTTTGTAGTATCCAAGATCTATTGTCTTTATGTTTGTCTCACTTCCCAACTCAATTGATCCGGAAAGGGAAATGGTGCCTGCCTTTCTTTCTTTAGGCGCGTGGAAGAGACTGGATGTAGTTGATCCTTTGAAACCTCATCCCCCACCTCCTACTCCATTTTAGGAGTAAAGAAAATCTCAAAGGCACCTTAAAAACAAGTAAAACAGTCTGGGCATGGTAGCTCACCTTTGTAATACCAGCACTTTGGGAAGCCGAGGCAGGAGAATGGCTTGAGAACAGGAGTTTTAGACTAGGCTGGGCCACATAGAGAGACCTCATTTCTGCAAAAATTTAAAAAATTAGCCAGGCATGGTGGTGTATGCCTGCAGTCCCAGCTACTCAGTAAACTGAGGTGGGAGGATTGTTTAACCCCAGGAGTTGGAGGGTACAGTGAGCCAAAATCACAGCACTGCACTCCAGCCTCGACAACAGAGCAAGACTCTGTCTCAAAAAAAAAAAAAAAAAAAAAAAGAAGAAGTAGAAGCTGGGGGAGGAAAAAAAAGAAAGGAAACAAAGAAAGTGCTTCAGGCAAAAATGCTCCTAGGCTGGTTTAAATAATACTGTTCACTGGAAGTGTTTTCTATGCCTAATGAACCAAATTCCATCTGATTTCTTTCACAGTTGAGGGCAGTGAAAGCTTATGGAATAAAGACCCGCTGACCAGCATTTCCTACCAGATAAACTCCAAATCCGCTTTAACGTGGCACCAGGCGAGGAAAAGCTGCCAACAACAGAATGCTGAGCTCCTGAGCTTCACAGAGATACATGAGCAAACATACCTGACAGGTAATGACATGAAAAGAAAAGTCGCAAGTAAAATCATGACTGCTTTATTTTTATATAATTTAACTTAGAAGTCAACAGCACAAGTGTTTATAGATGTTATGACAGAAGCAGTTCTTAAGCAGTTTATGCAGATGTCATGACAAATCTGTACCCTGAAAATGACAACAGGGATGGCAAATAGCTCTCATCTCCTGAGCCAACTATTGGTTGTAAGAGTCTCTAGAGCCAGTGCTAAGAAGGATTCTGAGAGCTAATCTAGAATCAGAGTAAAAGATGCCACAATCGATTAATGGTGTTGTTCTTGGACGCAAGGCAGCGGAACAATCCTGGTCAAGTATCCATCATCCAGGTCTAATCTGAAGCCATAGGTCTTTCATTAGCCTCATAGAGGTCAAAATGATAAATTAAAACACTGCTACCACCGGCAGGGGCAAGTCGGAGGCTGCTTTGAAACCCTGAAACCCTGAAACCCCGAGTTCTTTTAGCCTCCTGTCCCTCGAACCCCTAGGCTCTACCGGTTTTCAGGCTTTATTGATACTCTTTCCACAATGTGTTCGCTTTTGTTGTTGTGTTGTTTTGTGTTGTTTTGTTTTGTTTTGAGACGGAGTTTCCCTCTCGTAGCCCAGACTGGAGTGCAATGATGCGATCTCGGCTCACTGTATCCTCCGCCTCCCCGGTTCACGTGATTCTCCTGCCTCAGCCTCCCAAGTAGCTGGGATTACAGGTGCTTGCCACCGTGCCCAGCTAATTTTTTGTATTTTTAGTAGAGTTGGGGTTTCACTAGGTTGGCCAGGCTGGTCATGAACTCCTGGCCTCAGGTAATCCACCCGCCTCGCCTCCCAAAATGCTGGGATTCCAAGCGTGAGCCACCGTGCCTGGCCAATGTGTTTGTTTTTAAAATATCTGTTCTTATTAGACTGTGAAGACTAAAAGGGCTAAAGTTTGCTTGAGAAGAGAGTGTCTGTTTTAGCTTCTAAATATACACTTGGGGAAACAGAGAGATTCGGACCAGAAATTAGTGTGGGAGCAAAAGCATTCCTGATTTCTTGCCCCCAAAATCTCCTCCCTCCAGTTTCTCTGGACACAGCTAGATTAATATTAATCTGTCTCTGCTCCTATGACTGCCATGTTCAAAAAACCCCTTGTGGCTTCTCATCTCCCATCAAATAATTAACAAAATACATTTTGCCTGACATTCAAGATTGCCATCTGCCAAACATCTGTACCATTCCCGGTCTTGCATTTTGCAGTCCCGACAAAAGAAAAGTCAGTCTTGGATTCCTTGTTTTTCCTCATCCATTCTCACCCTCACATCTTTTCCCATGTCATTTCTTTTGCCTGGAATTCTCACAATTGTATACAGTTGAAATGCAGTTCCATTTCCATCTGCATTTCTCTTATTTGCTTATTACCACTTTTATTCATATAATAGCTACTTACACATATGTCCTGCTTCCTTGACAACACTATAAATTCATTAATTTGTTATTATTTATTTACTCATTCATTCATTCCCAAGATATCTGATACCCATGTGCCAGGCTTTGTGCTAGGTCCTGGGGCATCAAAGCTGACTCTGTCTTGTCCACATGCATCTTAAAGTCCAATGGGAAGAAACAGATGTAAACAAGAAAACAAACAAATGAATAGGTACCAATTATAGTAAGTCCTTCACATAAAGCAAACTGAAGGCCGTGTGGAGATCGCGTCAGAGGGGGAAACAGCTGAAAACGGGGAATGTCTTGTGAATATCTATGCCCCCTCTTCCCCCAAGGAGGTTCACACAGAGCCTTCCAAGGAAGAGTCTCACCAAACGTTTGCTGACTGACACGTTAACATGCAGCAAAATAGAAATACTTAGAAATTCAGTCTCCTGTTTGGAAAATTAGACAGTTCATGGCAAGAAGACAGTAAATGCAGTGGTTCTTCTGGGTGAAGAGGCTTACTCATCACCTTGGAATTCTGTTAAAGTGATGATACCTGGGCCGAGACCCCGAGGACTCTAGATCAGTAGGTGTGACACAGGGCACAAGAATCTGCCTTTTGTCAAACTCCCGGGTGATTCTGGGGCAGCTGGTTGAAAGACCGTATCTGGCAAAACACTGTGTTAGTTCCTGCTGTGTCCAGGTGCTAACACCAGGCAGCAGAACAGAGGGGCTAAGAGCAAAGATTCTGGAGCCAGACTTCCTAGGTCCGAGCTCTGTGAAACTGGGGGAGCTTGTGGGGATTTCCTGAGGCACCTGTACTTTGGCGACCTTGTCTGTTAAAAGAGCTAATGTGTGTGAACCAATACAAGGGCAAGAGCACACTCCCTACCTTGCCTCCTTTCTTAGCACCTACCTTTTTCCAGCTATTTTCAGATGACACCCGTCACCAACCAGAACACATCTCTCCTGTAAGTTATTATTAAGGAGACTGAGGATAGAAAAGCAATATGATGTCACTGTGGATTCATAATCTTAGAGATAGGGTTCTTCCTCTGTCTGCTCAATTATTCTGTCTTGCATTGGCCTTTGGGACCCTTCTAACAGTGGAACACAAAGAATCAGAGTGATTCATATTTACAACCATGCACAAAAATAAGGAGGAAGAGGAGAAAGTGCAGAATAGACAAAAGTAAATTTATGTAGATGATTAAGGAATAGAAAAGATGATTCGAGGCAGTCCTGTGGTTATTTGGGCAGACTTGCAGGCACGAGAGAAAATGTATCAGAGGTGGTTTGGGCACAGTGGCTCACCCTCGTATTCCCAGCACTTTGGGAGGCCGAGGTGGGTGGATCACCTGAGGTCAGGAGTTTGAGACCCGCTTGGCCAATATGGTGAAATCCCGTCTCTACTAAAAATACAAAAAATGAGCTGGGCATGGTGGCAGGCTCCTGTAATCCCAGCTACTCGGGAGGCTGAGGCAGGAGAATAGCTTGAACCTGGGAGGTGGAGGTTGCAGTGAGTCGAGATCGCACCATTGCACTCCAGCCTGGGCAACAAGAGCGAAACTTGTCTCAAAAAATAATAAATAAATAACAATTAAAAAAAAAGGAAAGAAAATATGTCAGAGGTGCAGAGGTGAAATGGTTTCAGTTGGTGTGTTTTTGGTTTTTGTGTTTGAATTTGTTTATGGGGTATGTTATCTCTTGGAAGCCCAGGGACAGAGCACAGGTTACTTTGTGCGCTCTCCACCAGCTACAGAGAAGGAGCGAGTGATCTGAGCGGACAGCGGCTTTGCCCAAGCACAGACTCATTTCCTGATCCCCGGACTCTGCTATCAGACTCGGGCTGCAGGAAATGCTTCCCTAATCAGCCAGGGCTTTTCTTGTCTATCAGGACAGCAAACAAGCCCCAGGAGATCTAGAGGCTGGGTTCACCTCAGTTACTTACTTGAATCTTATCCAAGCCTCCGGAATTTCAGTCAGCAAATTTTCGCTGGCATCTGGATAAGAATGGCATCTCTAATGAGATTTGTAGTACTTCCTGCCTTTCTTTAAGTAAAAAATGTCAGGCATTAGGACAAGAAAAAGTCTGACAGTGAATTTAAAAAATAAGGGAAAGGTATTCCCTCCCCACTGCTTATTTCAAAGAAAGGGATGACACTCGGTGTTGATTGAGATATATTGGGGAATAATCTGGAAAACAGTGATGTGAGTGTGTGATGGCGATCTACTCTATTTTGGAAAATATGCCATTAAAATGAAAAAACAACCTACAAAGTATTTGCACTTTTAAAATAAGTTTTCTTTTATGTGAGGGTTTTGAAAAGCCAGTATTTTTTTTTTTGAGACAGAGTCTCACTCTGTTGCCTAGGCTGGAGTGCAGTGGCACCAGGACTTAAGTGATTCTCGTGCCTCAGCCTCCTGAGTAGCTGGGGCTACAGGCATGTGCCACCAAGCCTGGCTATTTTTTTGTATTTTAGTAGACACGGGGTTTCACCATGTTGCCCAGGATGGCTTTGAACTCCTGAGCTCAGCTATCTACCAGCCTCAGCCTACCAAAGTGCTGGGATTACAGGCGTGAGCCACCATGCTCGGCCAGAGTCAGTATCATTTTTTAAAAATGTAGAACCTGGTTTGATGACTCTAATTAACTTGTCTGCCAATTACTGAAGAGCTACCATGTACTAGATTCTGGGCTTTAGTTCTAAAGCCCACAGCAGCCTCATGAATGAATATTATTAGCCCCACTGTATAGATGAGATAACAGACTAGGAGGGAGAAGTTAGGAAACTTGCTTAATGCCTCCCGTTTAGAAAACAGCTGAACTGGAATTCAGCCCTGTCTTCCATTTCACCCTGCCTGTGTCTCACGCACAGAACACCCGGGGATCCGCTGGTTCCCAAAGCACTGATGAGAACCCTTAATTTTGTCAACATTTCCTGGCTCCAGTAAATGTATTCCAGATTGGTGGTGATCTGATTTCATATTATCTGCCAGGTGAAATGTTTCTGCCCGGCAACACGTTTGCACACTACCCACAGCTGTTTTATCGTCTTCCCTTCTGTTTCTACCCTGAAAAATGCTCGGACGTTCTATGGAGTCTCTGAGTCCTGAATCAGATTTATGGCTCCATATGTGCAGGATGAGGATTTACAGAACTGAAATAAGATATAGGAAGTGAAATTTGGCTTGTTTCCCCGATTGTTTTTACCCATTTCCTTTGGTACTGCCTGAAAAACACATTGGACCTCAATTAAAAAAAAAAAAAAAAAACGAAAATAAAAAAAACCAGTGTAATATTGGACATTTGTGTATCTTCTATTACATCTAAGTTCAAAAGTTGGTGTATAACCATTTCAGACAATATATGCAGAAAAGTTACACCATGAGCATGTGAGGCTGGGCGCAGTGGCTCACGCCTGTAATCCCAGTGCTTTGGGAGGCTGAGGTGGGAGGATTGTTTGAGTTCAGGAGTTCGAGACCAGCCTGGGCACTATAGTAAGACCCCAACTGTACAAAAAAAATTTCTAGTTTGAGTTGGTGTCTGGAAACAAAACAAACAACAAAAATTTAGCATGCGGAATTGTTGCTTTGTGCGGCAATACTAAAATATTTTGGTCTGCTCTTTTATAAAATTACAAAAGCATATTAGAGAAAATTATTTGTGGACAACACTCATCTGCTTTAAGAGATATATTTTAACCCAAGGTTTGAATTTTGCTTCTAAGTCACACCTTTTGCCAGCCTTAATTCAATATGAAGCTATTGATAATAATAATAATAATAATGGTAATAATAACGGTAGTAACTTACATTTATTGGGCATATACCGTATGTCAGGCCTTGTTTTAAAAAGTATTAACTAATTCAGTTCTTCAAGGCAAGTTTATAAGTACTTAGAGCTGGTAAAAAATGTCAAAAGATAATTCTCTTAAAGAGCTATTATCGTTTCTCATCATGCCAAACATAGTAATTTAGTTATGCAGTCTCAATATCTACTTCAATTCTTCTTTAATCAGCGAATTATTTATAATTTTTAAAACTTAAATACATTTATTTTCTTAATTAAGTTTTTTAAAATCCCAGAGTCAATTGGTTTTGGGAATAGCTAGTATTAAAATGCTACTTTTAGGAGCATGTCCTGTAGAATACATCTGTGCAAGTAGACAGATAATTATATTCAAGTTAGTACAACTTTACAGAATTTGTGAAAATTCTTTTAAAGAATTTTTTTTTAAAGGTTGTTGAGTATAGTAGTGTGCACCCTGTAGTCCCAGCTACTTAGGAAACTGAGGTAGGAGGAACGCTTAGACCCAGGAGTTTGAGAGCAACCTGAGCACCATAGTGAGACTCCATCTCTAAAAAATAAAAATAAATTTTAAAAATGTTTTTAAAAGCCAAAGGATAGTTTTTATTTTAATTAATTGCTTTTAATCAATTAAAATAACTCAGAACAGAGAATTCTCACTGACGGTTTTAAAAAAGATAGAGGTGGCCGGGTATGGTGGCTCATGCCTGTAATCCCAGCATATTGGGAGTCTGAGGTGGGTGGTTCACCTGAGGTCAGGAGTTTGAGACCAGCCTGGCCAACATAGTGAAATCTCATTGCTCCTAAAAATACAAACAAACAAACAAAAAAAATTAGCCAGGCGTGGTGGCAGTTACCTGTAATCCCAGCTACTCAGGAGGCTGAGGCAGGAGAATCGCTTGAACCTGAGAGAAGGAGGTTGCAGTGAGTGGAGATTGCGCCACTGAACTCCAGCCTGGGCCACAGTGCGAGACTCCATCTCAAAAAAAAAAAAAAAAAAGATAGGGTAATAATAGGTTAGAGTGTTTCCCGCTGAAGAGCTGAGGTCAGTGTTGTTTCTGGTTTTATGACTTCCACATCAGTCCTAGTACAGAATTTGAAACATTGTAATTTTGACTTCTTAACTTCTTAAGCAAAGCATCCTTGGTGTTAGCATAAGCACTTAGTGATTAGTATTTAATCATCATTTTAACAAAGAAGAGAACTTGATTTTAAAAAGTCATAAAATAAAATTCTTAGAATAAGTTCTGAAATATGCAGTGGAGGTAACACCTAGTCATATTCACAGAAGAAGACTTTACACTATCCTTGAGAAAGTAGATAATAGTCAAGATGATGGGGTTTGAAGCCTCATTAGATCTGGGTTGGAACCTTAAAAATCTTACCAGATTAGCTATGCTCCCTTAGCCTCAGTTTCCCCACCTGTTAGTGAAGGTAATAATTTTACTTGCCTTAGATTGTCAGGAGAATCAAAGGAGATGTGGTAGGCATGATTATTGTCACTTCCCTCAGTTACATTTTGATTCAAGCACTCAATTCTGAATTTAATTTCAACTGTTTTCTGAATGCCAAGTTCTTGTTTGTTTTGCTTTCTTTAAAAATATAGGATTAACTAGTTCCTTGACCTCAGGACTCTGGATTGGACTTAACAGTCTGAGCTTCAACAGCGGTTGGCAGTGGAGTGACCGCAGTCCATTTCGATATTTGAACTGGTTACCAGGTAGGGTTAAGCTTGTCTGTGTCGAATTAATCCAAATTTAAGTCATCTAGACGCCATGAAGACGTTTATTTTCTCACCTGTTGATCTCAAAGAGAAGAGTTGGGAGACTTCATCAAATACAGTTCATTTCACCTTGTTTTGAAATCTACGCTAGATTTCCATATACTGAATTGTAAGGTTATACCAGCTTCCTGGGGTAGGGATTTGCCTGCCAGGATTCTCACACAAATCAGTAAAGGTCTCTGTTTAAAGTTTCATTTCTCAGAGTATCCCTGATATGTTGGGTATTATATTCAAAAGCAGGTGTTGTGGCTACTCTTAAACATGATTTACTAAATATGCTAGCTGCATTGTTACTATATACTTGCTGCTGCATCCACTTTGTCAACATCCTTGAGAGGATTAGCCAACATCTCTTTGTAAAGTTGGACAAGTGGATTGAAATTATTTTGGGTTGGAGAGTTTTTTTATGACTGCACGTTGAGTCATGAGGTATTTGCAATATTGCTGTCCTTGTGACAATGATTTTAACATCTACATTAACACTCACTTTTCCTGTTTTTGATTTAGTAGCATTGGCTTAAAAATACTGTCTCAGTTACAGCTTATGATATTCCATACAAGCATAAAAATTCATTAGAGGTTTCTTGACAGTTAGTAGTTTATAGATACTATAAACTAGTATCTAGACTAGTTTAGTATAGATGCTAAACTAGTATCTAGACGAGTTTAGTATAGATGCTATACTAGTATCTAGACGAGTTTAGTATACATACTAAACTAGTATCTAGACGAGGTTAGTGTACATACTAAACTAGTATCTAGACGAGTTTAGTGTACATACTAAGCTAGTATCTAGACGAGTTTAGTGTACATACTAAACTAGTATCTAGACGAGTTTAGTGTACATACTAAGCTAGTATCTAGACGAGTTTAGTGTACATACTAAGCTAGTATCTAGACGAGTTTAGTGTACATACTAAACTAGTATCTAGACGAGTTTAGTGTACATACTAAACTAGTATCTAGTTGTAGATAAAACCTACAACAGCTTTCTAATTTTTTTAGAGGATAGAAAATGCTGTGAACTAATTATTTCTACATTGTGATGACATAAAAGTAACAGAATATAAAATAACTTTACATATTGAGCAATTATTTAGAGAAAACAAAAAAATGATATAAAGTTTTTATCTTATTCACCAGTACCAACTGGTGTTAGTAGCCACTTGAGGCCTTCTACTGGGTATAAATCCAATCCCCACCCCTCAATCCCACCCCGTGCCTTTTTTCTTTTCTTTTTCTTTTTTTTTTTTTTTTTTAGGAAAGAGTGCAATTAATGATTAGTGATGTCTGCCATGGGTGTGGGAAAAGAGAGAAGTATCATACTGGTCACATCTTTACTTATCAATTCTCCCATGGGCCAGACTATTATAATAGGGTGTTCTTCAGACAGTCAGACTTCTTTTTTAAAGCCATTGAGTGGTTTTTGCATTTGGCTTAGAAAACTAAATTCTCCGTTTTTTTTTGTTTGTTTGTTTGTTTGTTTTGAGACAGGGTCTCACTCTGTTGCCCAGGCTGGAGCACAGTGGCACAGTCTCAGCTCACTGCAACCTCAGCTTTCCTGGCTCATGTGATTCTTGTGCCTCAGCTTCCCAGGTAGCTGGGATTACAAGCATGCACCACCATGTCTGGCTAATTTTTTTTTTTTTTGTAGTGATGGGATTTCCCCACATTGGCCAGGCTAGTCTCGAACTTCTGAACTCAGGTGATGTGGCCTGCCTCAGCCTCCCAGAGTGCTGGGATTACAGGCGTGAGCCACTGCGCCTGGCCAAACTCTCCATTTTCTATATTGGTTTATTGTATTAAAAGAAGAAAAACTTCAATAAAATAACATTTCAAATAGATGCTAAAACATGAGAGAAAATTTTTAGAGAATATATTTTGGTTTAAATAAACTAGATTTTACTATGAAATTCCAGTTTCAAAGCATTACTTCAACATATGATGGTTACAGTGCTGTCACTCAAGTCTTGAGCTAATAATCAGTTCTATTTTTTTCTGGAACATGGGACGTAAAAATTTCTGGAATATGGGAAGAGTTACTGCAAGGGAATACATATAAAATATCCTTTTTTTGTGGGTGAAGATTTTAGGTGTCTGTCTACCCATTCAGCCAGATGCAATTAGAGAATACTAGTTTGGCCTCAATCAGATTATTAGACAATAACACTTATTAGGGGACTAGAATTTATTTTTCTGTGTTGCTAAATTTTTATGCACATTAGGTAGTCATTTAATTTATTCAGTTGGGGGTGATGATTACGATATTTAACCACTTGCATCCTACAAGTTCAGGGAGAAAATTTCCAGGTTAACTTTGGGTGAAGTAAAGAATGAAAGTGGAATATGATTAAGAAAGGGAAGCAAATGCTTTTTAAAGTTAAACTTCAATTCCTAAGAAGTAGTTGCAAGATTAAACTGCCTTGTGAAATAGTATGAGAGTTTCTTCCAACGAAAATTAGAGATCTTGCACAAATTAAAAATCGGTTTCATGTAAGTTGTTCAGTCAAGCATTCAACTGGATAATTACCAAGTAATAAATCTCTGTCTCAAAAAAAAAAAATATATATATCCACTTTTGAAGGGAGGATATTTTGCATAAATGATGTACAAGTGTAAATTCAAATATATAATAACTATAAACCACTATAGTGGTTTATATATCTATATATAAAGTGTTTATATATCTATATATAAAGTGTTTATATATCTATATATAAAGTGTTTATATATCTATATATAAAGTGTTTATATATCTATATATAAAGTGTTTATATATCTATATATAAAGTGTTTATATATCTATATATAAAGTGTTTATATATCTATATATAAAGTGTTTATATATCTATATATAAAGTGTTTATATATCTATATATAAAGTGTTTATATATCTATATATAAAGTGTTTATATAT